>NC_079213.1:62259543-62494543 GCF_029633865.1 Lampris incognitus
TGAGGTCAGAAGGCCTCATACGCCCCTGGTACACCACTATGACTGTACACACGCTATGTTTAATGTAGGCCGCTAACAAGACGTTGCGACCTCGTTCTGTGAGGTGGACCTGGAGGCACGTCACCGCTAACGTATTTTGGTGATCTTCCTTCACTAATGCTGCGTTCCATTCAAAGCCCGGGGTCGGAATTTCCCAGTTGAAATGTCAAATTTTCCACCTCCAAGCATTGCAGGTGGACGACGCCAAATGTAAACAAAACAAAAACAAAACTCGGCTGACCGTGATAAACTGGGCTTTTTATTGGCGGATGTATTGCAGCGAATTCGGGGGGGACAGTCGCGAACCCGTATCTCCCGCACCGCCAGGGACAACGTTAGCCAGTTGACTGAAGGGTCCGACTCATCTGTGTACGTTACACCACCCCGCCCTCCTCCTTCGGGAAACTTCCTCACGCCTCTGGGCGCACGCGCTTCCGATGACCTCACGGTCTCACCAATCCCACTTCTGACATCAATGCAACCAATTCGGGGGGACAGTTGGGAACCGTCACGCGAACCCGTAGCTCCTGCACTGCGGGCGACAACGTTAACCAGTCGGCTAAGGGGCCCAACCCGTTAGCTAAGGGCTAACGTGTATACTTATCCGTGTACGTTGCAGTATAAACAGTTGAATCGTCAGCAGTGTAGCACCCTTGCATAAAGGAAACAGGATTAACGTTACCTTTCAGAGATTGTTTACCATAACCAGCTACTTAATTACATTGCCAAATATTGACATCAGTTTACGTGCAGAACAGATTTCATTACTGTAATTAAATTTAGCCAAATATACTTTACGTTGCCTTAGTAGACGTTTTGGGGTTTACCATTAACACTGCACCTTCACGGGTGCTCCTCTCCATTAAGCCGGGGTAGATGGATTTGCCCCGTTTTCTTTTCTTTTTTTTATTGAAACGATTAAATTCTACATACAACAAACACATAAAACAAAAGAGGGGGGGTAAAAGTGAATGTGTGAATTCAGGGGGCAGCCGGGACCGCCGTAACCGGGACGCTCGTACCACGGGCGACTGCTCTAACCAGTCCACTAAAAACTCCCACCGGCTAGCCAATCTACAGATTCGTGATCGTTACACCCCTTCCCTTCGGGGACGCGCTTCTGCATACCAGCTCCCTCACGCCTCTGGGCGCACTCGCTTCAGATGGCCTCACGGTCTCACCATCCCACTTCTGACACCAGTGTAGCGAATTCGGGGGGGCAGCCCGGGAACCGCTACAGCCGGGACACGAATCGGCGTCGCCCGCAGCACGGATGACAATATGTTGTGTAGTCGGTTCATTCATTGTTCATGCATTGCAATACCACCACGCCACCAGAGGGCGCAGTAGCCTAATTATTGTTGCTGAGTGTAGTATGGTGCTGAGGGTGATGAAGAAGTGAGATAAAAAGAAAGGAGTTGAAAACGTACGGTGCTCGTCTCTTGCCTCCTTATTATTTTACAGCTATACTAATGTGATAAAGTCTAGTATAGGACAAATTGGCGACGAGAAATGGCGACTGCAGCTGTGCCCTTACCTGCTTTATTTCTGCCGTGTGCCGGACAACCTACAATTCCGTTCGACATGTGGGCTAGGATGTTCGAGAACTATCTGCTAGCCATTGATGCGGATGGTGATGACTGGCCAGACACGAGGTTACGTGCACTTCTTTTACATTGTCTGGGTACAGAGGGCCAGCGTGTGTTTTATACACTTGCAAATGCAGGTAGGACTTACAAAGAAGCAATGATGGCACTGCGTGCACACTTCAACCCAGCCATAAATGTTGTGGTGGAACGTCATAAGTTCAGACAGAGAATACAGAGACCGCAGGAGTCCATTACAGAGTACGTTGCCGCGCTGCGCGAGCTTGCCACAACATGTGGGTTTGACAACAGTAGAGACGAAATGATACGTGACCAGATCATCGAGCATATCCATTGTGCAAAGATACGCGAGAGACTGCTAGGACAAGCAGATGCAAATTTGACACTTGAAAAAACACTCCAGATTGCATGCCAGGCGGAAGCTGCCATCGGGTATGCGCGCACGCTAGGTTCAGAGTCCCAGGTTCCCGTGCAAGCTGTAACGGCGAAGCCTAAACGTCCATTCGAAAATAAAGGGAAATACAACCGCTCTGCAGAGCCTGCAAACGCCACTCCAAGACAGGACAGATGCTGTTTTAGGTGTGGGTCGTCTACCCATCTTGCAAATGCTCCAGACTGCCCTGCCCTGAAGATGACTTGTCGGAAATGCAATAAAGTAGGTGATTTTGCCAAAGTTTGTAAATCTTCTGAAAGGTCAGGTGAAAAGTCTACCAAAAAAGTAGGTGAAGTTGTTGTGCAAGTGCTGGGAATTAATGCAACCCAACCAGCTCAGAAAATATCATGTGAAGTGACTATTAATGCCAAGTCAACTTCTTGCCCAGTAGAGCTAGTGGTGGATACGGGCGCCGCTGTGTCCATCATTTCTGAACCCGTCTACAGAGAGCATTTCAGCGATGTGCCCCTGACAGAACCAGAGGTTAAGTTAGTGTCATATACAAAGTCAGACATCCCAGTAATAGGCTGTCCATCAGCTACAGTGCAGCACAAAGATACTACAGTTCCGGCTACACTATACATTGTGAAAAAGACAGGTACCGCTGTCTTGGGGATGGACTTATTCAGGGCACTGAGACTTTCTATAGTAAATAATACTGTGCTCTCAACTGCGGCTCCAGTGACAGAGGTTAAAACTGGACCAGTGAAACTGGGCTTAGCCAAGGGTTTTGTCCACCGTGTTAAAGTGAAGGAGGGCAATGAAGCAGTACAGCCCGTCCAACAGAAGCTGAGGAGACTTCCCCTCTCCGTGAGACAAGCTGTCTCCACAGAACTTGAGAGACTGTTAGAAATGGACGTGATAGAGAGGATTGATGCATCTCCATGGATTTCACCCATCGTGGTCACGCGACGGAAGAGCGGTGCGGTGAGACTGTGCGTGGACTTACGTGAGCCTAACAAGGCTATAGTGATGGACAGTTACCCACTTCCACACATGGATGACTTGTTCTCCGAGATGAGCGGTGCTACTGTATATTCTTCCATAGATCTCGCAAATGCATATCATCAAGTCCTTTTAGCGCCAGAAAGCCGGGACTTAACCGCATTCATAATGCACGACGGACTTTTCAGGTTCAGACGGGTCCCATACGGGCTGTGCTCCGCCCCAAGTGCGTTCTCCAAGATGATGTCGCTCGTACTTAAAGGCCTCAAGGGGGTCCAGTACTACTTGGACGATGTCATAGTGTATGGCAAGGTCAAGGAGGACCACGACTGCAACCTGCAGGAGGTGCTCGCCGCTATCGGGGGCGCCGGCCTCCAACTAAACAAGGAAAAATGCCAGTTTAACCGGTCCAGCCTGCGGTTCCTTGGGCACACGATCTCTGCCCAGGGCCTGCAGCCACTCACCAAGCACGTCAGAGCCATTACAGAGGCTCCAGTGCCAAGTGATGCTACAACACTTCGCTCATTTCTAGGGCTCACGGCGTGGTACCAGAAGTTCGTAAACAACTACGCATCGCTCGTGGAGCCTATGCGAGCATGTCTGCGTGAAGACACATTTCAGTGAACTTCAGCAGCTCAGGAGAGCTTCGAGGCGGTGAAGGACCGTATTGTAAACAGCCCAGCGCTGTCCATCTTCGACCCCAGCCTCCCCACCTCCGTGTCTATGGACGCATCCGATTATGGCTTGGGGGCCGTACTGACACAGCTACACCCGGATGGGACAGAACGTACAGTTGCATGTGCCTCACGCACACTTAACCCCGCTGAGCGTAAGTACTCCATTGTTGAAAAAGAGGCGTTGGCCTGCGTGTGGGCCGCTGAAAAATGGAGGACCTTCTTATGGGGTACTAGGTTTACACTACACACGGACCACCAGACTTTGACCGCACTACTTGCAACAAAAGGCCTGAGCCGCGCAGGGATGCGTATTGCACGTTGGTCTGCGAGACTACTGTGCTTTACATACGACGTGGAGTACCGTCCTGGCTCACAAAACCAGGCGGCCGACTGCTTTTCCCGGTTGCCCCTCCCTGCAGACGAGGATACAGAGCCAGTGACCGAGCTGGCGCTTGTTGCTCTGTTGGACACAGAACTGAAAGCTCTTTCAGTAAAAGACTTTACGGAGGCATGTGAGGCGTGCCCTGAGCTCACAGCTCTTAGAGCACAGATAAACAGGGGCTGGCCTAAGACAGCTAAGTCCCTACCAGACGAGCTCAAACCATATTTCGTCATGAGAAATGAACTGTCAATACAGGATGTGATTATTTACAGGGGGCCTCACCGACGACTTGTGCCAGTTGCCCTACGGAAGCAGCTGGTGGACTTGGCACATGAGACACACCGAGGGGTGGTCCGCACCAAACAGAGGCTGCGGGACTTATACTGGTGGCCCGGTATGGACACGTGTGTGCAGGAGACTATCCGCTCATGTGGATCGTGCCAGATGAATGATAAAAGTGCCAAGACGCATTCTGCTCCTCTCCAGCCCATCCCACTCCCGGATGCCCCATGGCAGAAAGTGGGGATAGACATAGTGGGACCGTTCGAGTCAGCTACTTGGGACTGTCGCTTTGCTGTGACGCTGACTGACTACTACACAAAGTGGCCAGAGGTCGCTTTCACTTCAACTATCACTACCGCTGCAATCACTACCTTTCTGTCTGCTGTGTTCTCCCGGTTTGGAAATCCTATCGAACTGGTGAGTGACAATGGAACACAATTCACCTCTACCGAGTTTGCAGACTACCTTGCAGCGAGAGACGTTAAACACAGTAGAGTGTCTCTTTACTATCCACAAGCGAATGGAGCCGTGGAGCGCTGGAACCGCGTTCTCAAAGAAACACTACTCTCTGCCGAGCAGGAGAGAAGGCCATGGAAGCCATATGTACAGGATTTCTTGTCCACCTACCATGCTACCTCACATGGCACCACCGGGGTGTCACCGTATGAACTCATGTACAACCGACTGATGCACACCAAAGTGAACATTGGCCCTGCACGAAAACCTGACCCACTGTCGGAGGAACAACTGCGCAGTCAGGTTGCTGCCAAACAGGAGGCATCGAAAACCTACACTGACAAGAAAAGGGGAGCACGTGTGCCTAAGATCAAAGAGGGAAGTTTAGTCAGAGTGAGGAAACCTTTCCATGTGAAAAAGGGACTGTCTAAGTTTCAGAGACCTACCCGAGTGATACACAAAGCTGGTTTGAGTGCTTATGTGCTAGAGGATGGGCGTACATGGAACGCTGCCCACCTCTCTCTGGTCCCTGAAAGCGGAACAAACAGGGAATCCGATCCAGAGCCAGTTGCCAACCCTGCTCCAGTGCCGGAGTCGGCCCGACAACCTGAGCCGCCCCAACAACCAGTTGGCACTGGGGTCATGGACAGACCTGTGAGAGTAAGAAAGGAGCCTGCTTGGCTGAAGGTCTATGAACACTAGTTAGTCCAATGGACGGTGAGAAATGAGGAGAGAATAAGTGGATGTGAAAATGGGGAAAAAAAATACTGTTGATACCAAAATGTGAAAAAAACAATGCTGTGACTAAGAAAAAAAAAGAAATGTTTGTTTTGCACTGATTTTGATTGATACCAGGTTACTGTGATTTTAGTGCCTTGTGATTGAAAGTGCCTGTGTTACACTGATTAACATTTTTGGGATTACAGGTTCAAGATTTCCTGCTATATTTTATTTACAGTAATATTACAGTGGAACTGTGGTTCATGGTTATTATAACATTTCTATTGTGGGAAGTTGTGTTGATGCTGATAGCACTTGAGTTATTTTACTACTGATGTCTGTGACATGGGACATAGTATTTTCATGTACGGGTAAGCTTCTTAAGAGAGGGGGAATATGTTGTGTAGTCGGTTCATTCATTGTTCATGCATTGCAATACCACCACGCCACCAGAGGGCGCAGTAGCCTAATGATTGTTGCTGAGTGTAGTACGGTGCTGAGGGTGATGAAGAAGTGAGATAAAAAGAAAGGAGTTGAAAACGTACGGTGCTCGTCTCTTGCCTCGTTATTATTTTACAGCTATACTAATGTGATAAAGTCTAGTATAGGACACTATGTTAACCATTCAACTAAAGGGTGAGACCCGTTAGCCACGGGCTAGCGAGTCTACACGTCCGTGGTCATTACATGAAGAAAATGAAATACATAAATGAAAGGGAGTTCTCTGCAAGTTCGAGTTCTTCTATCAAGTCAGGTTCCACAGCATTCTTCTTCTCCACTGACCTCAGGGATGAGGCAGCATGACACAGTTCCCTATGAAATGTGCAAAAGTTTGGCTGCGTTTCAGGAATCTGTTCTTATGTAAAAAGAACTTGCCAAGAATAATAATTTTGTTCACTGCTAACTCGTGTGCTCCATCTTTCACAAGCATACCAAAAATCACATCCTCTTTTTGTTTTTTTAGTTCAGACTTCAGAGGAATTGTCAAATTTAGGAAACAACCAGTAATGCAGACCTGTCCAGAAGGCCCCAGCAAACTGACCTTCATAAAACACGTGTTCTGGTGTTGCATTGTGTCCACTGCAGAATGAGCAGCTGTTCCAGTCTAAACCAAACCCATGTCTTGAAAGTTCTCCAGAAGGACGTACTCCATTGGGAATTTTAAAGTGCACTTCCTTTACTTTTGGCGCAATTGCAAATTTAAAAGAATTTTCTTTTCAATTTTTCAGCTTCATCTTTGGAGAACTGTTGTAACATTGAGTTTCTGTTTGATGAAAATGGATATAATTATTTGACAAAGACTCTCTTGGTGTTGTTCGTGGATTATGGTGTTGGGCAATTTTAGACTGATGAGATTATGTCCATTCACCAGAAGTTTAGGGGGGTGCGGATCTACATTACTTTGATTCAAGTTGTGTTATGTAGCCATCGCTATTACTGCTTTGATAACAGTATCATATTGTTTTCTGTCATTTAAATTCAATTTTGAACAAAAATTTTCATAAGATATGACGTTTCCTGTATTTTCCATTGAATGCATTACAGACGATAAAATTTGACTTGACTTGACCATATTCCTTTCTCAACCCAATTTTTATAAAATAAGGATTTATTTGTAAATACCACATACCTGCAACTCCCCAATGGAGTGATATGGGGACTAAAAGTATGCTTGTACATCATTTTCTAATATAGTAATATCTGTCGATGAAACATGGATACTACGGTAGGGAGTTTTTAAGGTCTTAATCACATCTTAGAAGAAGGTCGATGCCTCCAAGCTTCATAAAAATTTGGCTTGTGACATGGAACCATAAGCTGTTTTCATTTTTCACACAGGATCGTAGCATATTTATTTGGATAGTACCATTGATACTGTAGCCAATTCGGGGGGCAGCCGGGAACCGCCGCACCCGGGACACAAGTCCGGATCTCCCGCAGCACTGGCGACTACGCTAACCAGTCAACTAAAGGGTTCGACCCGTTAGCCAAAGGCTAGAGAGCCGTCATCCGTGTTCGTTACACTACCCCCCCTCCTTCAGGTAGCGCGTCCCCGCGCTTCAGCATACCAGCTCCCTCACGCCTACGGGCGCACGCGCTTCCGATGACCTCACGGTCTCACCATCCCACTTCTGACACCAATGTAGCGAATTCAGGGGGCAGCCGGGACGCGAACCCGGGTCTCCCGCTCCGCGGGCGACTGCGCTAACCAGTCAACTAAAAGGTCCGACCCGTTAGCCAAGGGCTAGTGAGTCTGGTCACCCGTGGTCGTTACAACGCATTCAATGTCAATGACTTTTAGCCCTCCTTCCCCACAATCTTTAACCGTAGTTCATTTTTCTAATATAGCGTGTTTTTCTTCCCCAGATATAATTAAAGTTGACCTGGTTTATGGCTTTCATTGCATTTTTGGGGAGCGACACTGAGTAAGGTAGGTAAAAGAATCTTGAAGTGCACTCAATTTTTGTGCGAAAAATTCGGCTAATAATAGAGACGTCTCTCTGGGACCGCGAATTCAGATAAGATTTACATTTATCAGGCTCTTTCCAAATGTTGAGTTTATCCAGTGTGTTATCCTTTGTAATGTGTATTTAACAGTTGATGTAACGGGGATATTATTGTAACGTGCATGGATAAGAAGACACGCTGGCCGCTGGCTCGAGTGTCTGACCCTTTAGTCTAGCGGTTAGCGATGTCTCCTGCGGTGCGGGCGGTACGGGTTCGCTTCCCGGCCGCGGCAGTTCCTGTGGTTGCGTTGTCCCCCGAAATACATTAGTGGGATGGAGTGACCGTAAGGCCATCGGAAGCGTATGCGCCCTGAGGCGTGAAGGAGCTGATATGCCTAAGCGCGGGGACGCGCTTCCCGAAAGAGGGGGGTAGTGTAACGTGCATGGATAAGAAGACACGCTGGCCGCTGGCTCGAGGGTCCGACATTTTAGTCTAGCGGTTAGCGATGTTTCCTGCGGTGCGGGCGATACGGGTTCGCTTCCCGGCCGCGGCAGTTCCTGTGGTTGCGTTGTCCCCCGAATTTGCTACATTATATCATGCCCCGAGTTTACAAGTAGGAGCTCCGACTTCTCGTAGCGTTCCATTGCACTTTTTCTAGTACACCGTAGACTCTAAAAGTTAAGCTTACTCAAAATAAAGAAAAACTAGGGAAACCGATTACACTTGGGAAAAGTAAGTAAATGAACTTAATTGTTTCAAATTATTTGAAATAATTTCACATAAAATCATTTCACATAACCTGACACAATTAAGTTCATTTACTTACTTTTCCCAAGTGTTTCCCAAGTTCCTAATTCTTTTAAGTACTCTTAACTTTTAGACCAGGAGGTCGGAAATGTTCGGTTTCCGAGTTGTCTGGAAGGCAGCATTAGTATCTACATGTAGTGTCCTTGTGTTCTGATTCGACGCTTTTGCATGGCTGACGGTTGCCTTTGCAGAACGAAACAGTCATCGAGTCCTTAGTCATAATGTGAAAAATCCACACCCCCTGTGTGAACGTTCAAGCCCTGCAGAAGCCCTTTGGAGCGGTAAGGGTTTGAACGGGTCACATGATCGGGAGTCCAGTGAAGACCACGTGGTCTGCGGAGAACTGAAAGAGAAAGTAGGCCAGCTGGCACGGCGGACATGCAGCGTCATCGGCAGCGTGGACGTATAAGCACCCCTGAACGCGTCGAGCACAGAACGAGCAGCCGGGGCATGAAGGCTTTCAGCCAAGATCCCGACCCGGTGTCCCGTTTAAGAGTTAACCTTATGTGTTCCTGGTTAAAAAATATGTCTCTTTCTGTCAGATATGACGTCATGGCATCTGCAGGGTGTAAACTCCAGTAACCAAGGAAAACAGCATTCTTTCTGAGCTGACCGCCACCTGTTTTCAAACGCACACAGTGGGACCTGAGTAGGTCTTATTACAGAAGCTACCGACGACAGACTTGCTCGGCCCGTTAAAGGTCACTGAAAACGTCACATTAGAGCGAAGATGATAACGATGAAAATACATGTTGGATTAGATTAGTGACACATTATAAGGAAGTTACAACTCTTAGATAAAGATTCACCCCCATAACTAGTACATAACCCCATGACCCAGCCATACAATATCAGACAGTACATAAACTGTACCATATTACGTCATCTGTACAGGTACCAGTATATGCTAACATCCTAACACCTACAACCATATTGATAATACATCGTACTTTCCCACACCATGATAAATACAATACTGCATTATGTACTCATGGTTTCAAGGCCGGATGAAAGTAAGAGACTGTAGTTCTCAGAACTTCAGCCAAATAAATAAACGATTGTGTAGCTGAAAATACAGTTGCAAATACAGATGTGGTGCATGTTACGATCCCTCGGTCACGCCATCACAGTTTCTGACGTTTCCATGTGACCGCTCAGTGGTTGCCATGGCGAGATACAGACGCAGATCTCCAAGGCTATGTCGGGGGGATCAGGAGGAAGGGCCACCATCGGTCCAGTGGGCACACACTGAGCAGACGGAGAGAAGCAGACGGAAAGACGAGTGAGCCAATTTAGACACCCCCCATTCTCTCTCTCTCTCTCTCTCTCTCTCTCTCTCTCTCTCTCTCTCTGCTACCAACGCAACACACATCCACAACTCACGCCAGAGCTGCGTTCGTGGTCTGCTCCCTTCGTGCGTCTCTTCTTGTCCTTGCAGCGTTTGTTCTGGAACCACACCCGGATGACCTTCAGGCTGAGGCCCGTCTGCAGGCCCAGACGGTGCTTGGTTGTGGCGTCGGGCCGCGGTGTGTGGGAGTAACAGGTCAGCAAGGCTCTCTGCTGGGACTCGGTGAGAACGGTGCGAGGCCGCAGGCATCCACGGCCCTCTGCCACCCGCCGCCACTGCCATGCCCGGAAGCCACTTCGCCCTCTCCGCCTCCTCTCATGCTGAGAGACCTCTGTGAGGACAAGAGTGGATGATATAAAAAGCCTGATTGAAAAGAATAAAGAAAGAAGAAAGACACTTTATTTGTCATTGTAAGCAAGCATACAATGAAATACATCCCGTCTCATCTCATCATCTGCCGCTTCTCCGGGGTCGGGTCGTGGTGGTAGCAAGCTAAGTAGGGCACTACACACGTCCCTCTCCCCAGAAACGCCCTCCACCTCCCCCTGGGGGATCCCAAAGCGTTCCCAGGCCAGATTGGACATGTAGTCCCTCCAGCGAGTTCTGGATCTACCCCGGGGTCTCCTCCCAGTTGGACGTGCCCGGAAAACCTCCAAAGGAAGGCGCCCAGGAGGCACCCTAATCTCGAGGAGGTACCTCAACAGGCTCCTTTCGATGTGAAGGAGCAGCGGCTCTACTCCGAGCTCCCCCCGGATGTCCGAGCTCCTCACCCTATTATCCAAGGCTGAGCCCAGACACCCTACAGAGGAAACTCATTTCAGCCGCTTGTATCCGCGATCTCACCATTTCGGTCACTACCCAAAGCTCATGACCACAGGTGAGGGTTGGAACGAAGATTGACAATTGAGAGCTTTCCCTCTTCACCACAACGGTCCGGTACAACGTCCGCATTACTGCTGATGCTGCACCAATCCGCCTGTCAATCTCCCGCTCCATCCTACCCTCACTCGTGAACAAGACCCCGAGATACTTGAACTCCTTCACTTGAGGCAACAACTCATCCCCAACCCGGAGGGAGCAATCCACCAAAAAAAAAAAGAAGAAGAAGAAGGATGAAATACATCCTCCGCATTTAACCCAACCTATGGTATAGGAGCATCCTATGGTATAGGAGCAATGGGCAGCCGCAGTGCAGAGCCCGGGGACCAACTCCAGATGGAGTGTAGGATGGAATGATTGACACTTTATGAACTGACGGAAGAGAAGAAAGTAAAGTAGAGGAGCAAAATAGAAGAGAAAACAAGAGAGGAGAGAGGAGCTCTTGCGTTTTACGACACATCAAAATCGGGGGGGGGGGTCCGACATAAGAGCAAAATAATGATAAGGACTTTTCTTACTTTTTCGGTGTAAATTTAATTGTCTTTTGTAGCAAAGACACGTACAGTAGAATAGAGTGTTATGCGATGCTGTTAAAACAGTTGACACGTGAGAATGGAGTGTTCACGGGACTTTGCGTCCTCTTCAGTGTGTCCTCTGCGTGACTTGGTTGTTGTGGGATCATGTGTTCTCCCTGGCAGGCTGGCCCTTGTGCTCCCAGCATGAAGCTATTGCCAGACATAGGTTGTAAACTGCAGACCGTATAATCAACCCAGCCACGGCTAGATGTAGCACTCCTAGCGTCTTAGAAAAATACTTTTCAGCAAGGGCAAGCTAACTAACTACGCCACAGCATGCACACTTCTCTGCAAGTTTATTGCGAAGATGGAGAAAGTGAGTCAGAGGGCAGAGACAAGGGCAGAGACAGCAGGAAATCAAAAGCAGACAGTCAAAAATGCAGCTTTTGCAAAAGCTGCATTGCACCCCTACTTTGATTTGATGCTCTTTGTAAAAGCAATGGTTGCTCACCAAGTGTGGCCCCCTTCATGCGGGCTCCGTTCGCCCCAGAGAGAACAGCTGGTGCTCGGTGTCGTTTGGCTGTGGCGATGGTCAGGATTCGGATACTCTGGGCGCCACTGTTGGTGTGTTCCTGCGTTCTGTGACACAGATTCTCCATAGTCTTCACCATAGTCATCACCGTAGTCTTCACCGTATTGCCCGCAGCCGAACCGTGGCCACGCTGTCCCCTGTAGGCCGCCCAGTTCACTGCACCCTACCAGCCACGGCATTTGGGGTTACGTATTTCATAGGATACTGATGGTCTCCTCTGGCTAGGTGCAGTCACACTCTACTGCCGCTTCCCCTTTTCCATTATAGTCCATGGGCCAGAGCCCAAAATTTCCTATTTCGGTACACTCAAGGTGGCAAAACTTACTTATAATTTTTGAAAGGATCCATGTCTGTAGATGATATTTTGGTATGATAACCATTCCTGAGTGGCAGCTGTATCACAGTTATCAGCTCATGAAGTTAACCACCCCCTAAAGTAAATTGCATTTTAGACGCTGGTGCATATCCTGGTTTAGCCTCATGGTCAGGACATTTTTCAATGTTCTATAATATTGTCTTTGGTATCATTTTAAAGGGGACCTTCTTAGCTTTCATTCAAGCCCTGTTGTGGATATTTCTCACAAGTATAGAGGTCACTTGAGCTCTTCAACCCGTCAATAACACACATCTTTCTGCAATGTTCGCCTAAACTATATACTTTCTTTTAGCCCTGTGGCATCTAGGAATATCAGGGACACAAAACACAAAAACTGGAATACTCACAGGACTGTAAAGATTCAGAAAATGTATAATATACCCATACTATTTCATTGTGTGAGGTGATTGTGAACCTTAAATTAGAAGGGCATTATTACTAAGAAACTAACTAGACCAAAGCCAGTTAGTCCATGGGTCAGACCAGATATCGATATCACCCAAGGTGACACAACTTCACTGGTGCCATTTTATTTGGTACACTAACAGAAGTAAAATAATACATGATAACCTTTCCAAATGAGCAGCTATTTCATTCTTCTTTCAGGAAACCTGTTTCTGTGCCTCTCACGATTGTGTATTTGCCCAGATTTTTACAAATATAGCATTTCAACACCCCTGGTACTGATTAGCCTAGCTTAAACTCTGGGACAGTTCTTAGTTGGCCAACAACCAAGGATAACCAGTACTGTGTACTTCCATTCATAGTGCTAAGCTAGGCGACCGTGCAGCCAGATAGCTTTCTACTAAACACATATAGAGGAAACTGGTATCTATCTTCTTGTCTCACTCTGGAGAAGATTGTAAGCTAATTTCCCATAATGTTAGCATGTTCTTTTAATGTATATGTTAATATGATTAGTTAAAGTGGCTACGAGGAACTTTCATCTTGTGTTGATTTTAGCGGCCTCATGTGGACAAAATACAGCTGTTGCATAGCAACTAGGTAATGTATCTATTTGTGGCTATTGTGGAGTTAGAAAACAACGAGACAGGAGACGTGAGAGTAGACGTAGTCGAGGTAGTTTACTAGCTCCAACTTTACATGTCATATATTCGACAACGACACTGAACTCTCTGGACCGGAAGCGGATGTGCATTCTCTCTTAGGTGAATGTCTCTAGTTATATAGATGTGGGTCACCACACAGGCCCCCCCAGAATTCACCTACACAAAACAATGCAAAACAGCAAAAGCGCAACTCATGAACATAAAAATAGACTCTACAACAGAACAGCCAATGACATAGTGCAAAGTCACGGGGAAAACAAGTGACGAGTCGGGGGGTGGACCCTGCGGCCATAACGGCTGCGCTTCACAGGAGGGGAAACAGATGGGGCCGAAACCCGGGCCATAGGCGGGGCCGAAGCAGGAACAGAGGCAGGTGCCGGGGCCGACCTAGGAGGGCGTCCCCGCCGCGGGGGTAGGGCCAATTGCATTGGCTCCCCAATGTCCAAGTGAGCAGGCTTGAGACGGTCTATAGCGACCCGCTCCGGCCTGCCCCCCATGTCCACCACAAAGTTCTTATCCCCCGCCTCCAGGACGCGGAAGGGCCCGTCGTATGGGGGCTGCAGCGGGGACCGATGGCTGTCGTGCCTAATGAAGACGTACCTCGCCGATGGCAGATCCTTGGGGACGTAGGACCGGGGGAGGCAGTGTTGAGACATCGGAACGGGAGCGAAGGCACCGGCAGCGCTCCGGGACGCACTGAGGTGAGAGGCGGCCGACCAGGGAGTCGTAGCATCCGGAAGAAACTCCCCCGGAACTCGCAGGGGCTGGCCATACACCAGCTCAGCGGAGGAGGTCTGGAGGTCTTCCTTCGGGGCCGAACGCAGGCCGAGCATGACCCATGGGAGCCGGTCCATCCAGTCGCAGCCAGTGAGGCTTGCCCGCAGAGCGGCTTTCATGTCCCGATGGAACCGCTCACAAAGTCCGTTGCTCTGCGGGTTGTACGCCGTAGTGCGGTGGATCTTCATCCCCAGGTGCTCAGCGACCGCCGTCCAGAGCTCCGAGGTAAACTGGGAGCCCCGGTCGCTCGTGATGTCACCCGGTGTGCCGAAACGGGCCACCCAGCAGCCGATGAACGCCCGTGCTACCTCTGCTGCCGTCGTGGAGGACAAGGGAATAGCCTCTGGCCACCTGGTGGCCCTGTCCACAATAGTGAGGAGGAACGTATAACCACGGGAGGGGGGCAGGGGACCCACCAGGTCAACATTGACGTGGTCAAACCGCCTCTCTGGAACCACAAACGGCGCCAAAGGGGCCTTGGTATGGCGGTGCACCTTGGCGCGTTGGCACGCCACACAAGAGCCGGCCCAGGCTCTAACATCCTTACGGAGCCCAGGCCAAACAAACTTGACGCTCACCAATTTGGTCGAGGCCTTCACTCCCGGGTGGGAAAGGCCGTGGACGGTGTCGAAAACTCGGCGCCGCCAGGAAGTAGGCACCAGGGGGCGCGGTTGACCGGTGGAGATGTCACAGAGGAGGGTGGTGTTGGCCGCGTCGAACGTCACGTCCTCCAGCCGTAGCGCCGTAGGGGTCGACCGGTAGTCTTGAACGGTCGCGTCCTTGGCTTGGTCCGCTGCCATAGCGGCGTAGTCGAGTCCCAAGTGAACGGCGTTAACAACCGCCCGTGAAAGGCAGTCGGCGACGGAGTTATCCTTGCCCGACACGTGTTGTATGTCCGTGGTAAACTCGGAAACCGCCGCGAGATGACGCTGCTGACGCCCAGACCACGGTTCTGAGGTTTTGGCCATACAGAACGTCAGCGGTTTGTGGTCCACGAAAGCGGTGAACTGTCGGCCCTCCAATAGGAACCTAAAGTGTCTGGTTGCGAGGAAGAGACCCAGTAGTTCCCTATCAAAGGTGCTGTATTTGCGCTCGCTCTCACGGAGTTGTTTACTGAAGAACGCCAACGGCTGCCAGCCCCCCCCCCCCACCCACTGCTCACACACGGCCCCCACGGCGTAGTCGGAGGCATCCGTTGTAAGGGCTATGGGGGCGGCAGGCGACGGGTGAGCTAGCAGCGCAGCGTTGGCCAGCGCGGTCTTGGCGGCCACAAAAGCCTCGTCCATCCCCGAAGACCAGTCCAGCTCGTCCTTAGACTTCTTACCCCGCAGGGCCTCATACAGGGGACGCATGATGTGGGCGGCACGGGGCAGGAAACGGTTATAAAAGTTCACCATGCCCAGGAATTCCTGCAGCGACTGTACAGTGCGGGGGCGGGGGAACATGGTGACAGCCTCAACCCTGGCAGGGAGGGGAACGGCCCCCTGTGGAGTGATGTGGTGCCCGAGGAAGGTGATGGACGACTCCCCGAACTGACACTTAGCTGGGTTGATGATGAGGCCGTGTTCGCTGAGCCTGTCAAACAGCTGTCTGAGGTGCGTCATGTGTTCCTCCGCCGACGCGCTGGCCACGAGGATGTCGTCTAAGTACACAAACAAAAATGGCATGTCACGGAGCACAGAATCCATAAGGCGCTGAAACGTCTGCGCCGCCCCTTTAAGGCCGAAAGGCATACGTAAAAACTCAAAGAGCCCAAAGGGTGTGATGACAGCCGTTTTTGGGACATCCAGTGGGTGGACCGGCACTTGGTGATACCCCCGCACTAAGTCGATTTTGGAATAGATGGCAACGTCCGCCAGGTGGGTAGAGAAATCTTGTATGTGCGGTATGGGGTACCGGTCGGGGGTCGTGGCATTGTTTAGGCGACGGTAGTCCCCGCACGGGCGCCAACCCCCGTTGGCCTTAGTAACCATGTGAAGAGGGGAAGCCCACGGGCTGTCAGAACGGCGGACAATGCCGAGGCGCTCCATAGTCGAAAACTCCTCCCTGGCTATTGCGAGCTTGGCCGAGTCGAGGCGTCGGGCCCGGGCGTAAACTGGGGGCCCCACTGTGGTGATATGATGTTCCACGCCGTGCTTGGCCACCGCCGAGGAGAAGGTGGGTGTGGTCAGCTCGGGGAAATTTGCGAGCAGGCGTTGGTATGGATCCCCGGTGGAGAGTGTGTTAGCGAGGCACAGCGCTCCAGCGCCCCCAAGCGTGCAGGGGTATGACGCAAAAGAGACGGCATCAATCACGCGACAGTTTTTAACATCCACCAGCAGGTTGAAAGCACAGAGGAAATCCGCACCTAGGAGCGGGGTGGATACAGCAGCCATCACAAAGTCCCAGCCGAAACGTCGGCCGCCAAAACACACGTCCACATGTCTGATACCGTACGTCCGAATGGACGTGCCGTTGGCGGCGTCCATCTGGGGGCCGTGACCGTCGGTCATCGTGTCCACAGCTTGTGCTGGTAGTATGCTGCGTTGAGCGCCAGAGTCAACCAGCAGCCGCCGGCCCGACAAGGAGTCTCTGATGAACAACAGCTTGCACTCACGGCCGGCGCCCATAGCCGTTAACGAGCGCCGGCCTTGGCGTTTCCCTGAACCCTGTAACTGCAGGGTTTGCGACACCGTTTTGCTTTTGCCCCAAACCTGGCATGGTAATAACAGAGCCCGTCGTCAGGTTGGCGGCGGGCTGTCACCGCAGCCGCGGTGTCCATATAGTCGTACACAGGTGGTGGTGGGGCGGTCTGGTGGGGTAGCAGGGCATGCACAAACTGTTGCCGGTTGGCCAGGAAAACCCTGTCTGCTTCAGCAGCCAGAGAACGGTAGTCCTTGGAGGCGGCGAGAGGAGAACTGGCCAGTGCTGTGCGTACAGGTGCGGGGAGCTGCCTCAGAAAAATGTGTGTGAAAAGAAAGGCCGGATCAGCCGATCCCAGCACAGACAGCATTTTTTCCATTAAATCAGACGGTTTGCCGTCGCCGAGGCCATTCGGGGACAGTAAACGGTCTGCCTTCTCCAGCTCCGACAGTTCAAATAGTTTCAGGAGGAATGTCTTTATAGCATCGTACTTGCCAGCAGCTGGCGGAGCTTCCAACAGTGTCATTGCTCGCGCCGTTGTCGATGCGTCTAACGCCGCCACTACGTGTAAGTACTGCGTTGCATCCTGCGTTATCCCTCTCAGCTGGAACTGGGCTTCCACATGTTGAAACCACGGCCGTGGATTATGCTGCCAAAAGTCGGGTAGCTTCACAGTAGCGGTGTAAATGCTAGCGTTAGCAATAGCCATGTTGTTAGCACCGGCGTCGTCGTTGTCAGACATACTCGTATTAGTTGTTCGATCACGTCGGGGTCACCAATGTGGAGTTAGAAAACAACGAGACAGGAGACGTGAGAGTAGACGTAGTCGAGGTAGTTTACTAGCTCCAACTTTACATGTCATATATTCGACAACGACACTGAACTCTCTGGACCGGAAGCGGAAGTGCATTCTCTCTTAGGTGAATGTCTCTAGTTATATAGATGTGGGTCACCACACTATGTAAGATAAATAATGGTAATATGACGCTGGTGAAGCAAAGTAAACTTTGTTTTAGTAGTGTTCATACACCTAAGTTACATGTATTTGTTTGTATGTGGCAGGTGAAAACTGACTGAATATGGCCACTGGTGAACAAGCAAGTTTTTACCCAATACCAAAGCGCCCACGGGTGAAGTGCATTATCCACTGTTCTGATGATACAGATAAGCTGGTTTCACTACAAAGTGTCGACTCATGGAGAACTCTGCTCAGGGCAGCTCAGATACGAAATCATGCACCAGTTTTGAAACTGGCAAAAGACATTCCTGAGGGACAGATTCCAGCAATCTACTACCACAGAAAGTGTCGCAGTATCTTCACTATGAAGCCAATTCTTGATGGCCTCCTTGCAAAAGAAAAGAAAAGTTGTGTCTCTGCTGAAGAGAAACAATCTAAGAGAGTAGCTCGACATGCTCCAAGTACATCTAGGACTTATGATGCAGAGTGCATATTTTGTCAGAAAAACAGCAAATATTCCAAGAGACAGAATACGAGAGAAGTACTGGTGCAGTGTCGAGAACTGCGAGCTGATGCAAAGATCAGGAGTGCAGCCACAAAGAAAAGGGACAGCAGAATCCTTGCCATTGTGAGTAGAGACCTTGTAGCAGCTGAAGGGCACTACCACAGGTCATGCTATAGACTTTACACCAAAGAAGAGGTTTCCAAAGGAGAGGTTGCCAGCAATGAAGATGATGATGCTGCAGCCCAGTATGAAGCTGCTGTGAATAAGGCATACAATGAGCTGTTCCTCTTCATCAGGATGGAGCTTTTTGGCAATCCTCAAGTGATGACAATGACTGATCTCTCTTCTAGACTGGTAGCTTCAATGAACTCCCAAGGCATTGCCCAAGTCAAGGAATCAACCAAGAAGCACATAAGGCGAAACCTGGAGAGTGAGTTTGCTGGAGCCTTGCAGATATTCCCTGATGAGAAAGGAAAATTCCTCCTCTATCCCGATAACTTGTCCATGAGGGAACTTGCCAAAGAAAATCAGTCTCTCAAAAGGGAGCTGCAGACCCTGAAAAGTGTCAGTGCACAAGATGTTATAGCCAAAGCAGCCATCAAATTGAGAGCAGACATTAAAAGTCAAGATGTTCCTCAAACCTGGCCGCCTGAAGTCAAACCAGAAGCAGAATGTCCTACCATTCCAGAGTCGCTCATTATCTTCCTGTACTCTCTACTCACAGGCTCAAATGATCCTGATCATGCATCCCAGAGAGTGCAGTGCCTTCTGCAGTCATTTGGCCATGACATAGTATATGCAGTGACATGTGGAAATACCAAGCCTTCCAAGCACATTGTTCTGCCATTCAGTGTCAAATCGTTGACAGGAAATGTAGAGTTGATAAACATCCTCAACCGACTTGGTCACAGTGTGTCCTATTCACAGAAGGAAGAGATCAACACTGCCCTGTGTCTCCAGAAACTCTCATCATCAGGGAGTGGCATTGCCCTTCCAGCTAACATCCATCCTGGCATATTCACAACTTTAGCCTGGGACAATATCGACCGTCTTGAAGAAACTGTCAGTGGTGAGGGAACATCTCACAGAGTCAATGGGATTGCTGTGCAAGCAAAGCCAGTCAACCCACTTCCTGTCCAACCCATGCCCACTGTTCCCAAAACAAAGAAGAGAAGCACTGATGGACCCCCACCAATGTTACCAACTTACAATGCTGGACAACGGGTAGGGCCACCACAAAGCAAAAAGTCAGATGCCGATACTGCAGCCAATACTAAGCTTGCCAGAGAGAATAACCTTCTTTGGGTCCTAGCACGCATGTCACACCAAGAAGAACAGTCAGTCAGCAGCTGGACAGGCTTCAACATCCTGACTCGAGGAGAGATGACGGTCATCCCCGACAATATAGGCTATCTGCCTACCATCAATGCTCCAGCGACACAAATGTCAACGAGGTGCTTAACCAGTCACTGAGCATCATGCAGTGCTTAGGCCTGAGGAAGATTGTCTGTGTCTTTGACCAAGCCCTGTATGCGAAGGCTGTCGAGATCACATGGAAACACCATGACAAGTTCCATGATATCATCGTTAGGCTTGGGGTATTCCACACCATCTGCACACTGCTGGCAATAATAGGAAAGCGTTTCCAAGATGCTGGACTCAAAGACCTCTGCATTGAGTCTGGCATGATTGCAGAAGGCTCAATTGCTGGTGTTAAGGATGGCCGCAAGTACAACAGGGCAATGCGACTACACAAGCTCCTGTATGAGGCTCTCATGCGACTGACCTTGAATGGTTTCCTGTCCTGGTTGGAAGAAACTCACAGGAATGACATGGTTCACCTGAATGAGACACTGAAGACCATTGACAGCCTTGGGAAAGAAGTCTCACAACATGCTTTGAAGGAGGTCCTCGAGAGCAGCTCTTGTACACGCATCATGGATCTATTTGAAGTCTACCGTGAGTTCCTTAGAGGTGGAAACGGCAGCCTCTCGAACTTCTGGATGTCCTATTTGGACATGGTTGAAATCTTGTTGGGGCTCATCCGAGCATCCAGAGAGGGAGACTGGATGCTGCACTTGGCTAGCATTCGAAGAAAATGATCCCATGGTGCTTTGCTTATGACAGGATGAATTATGCACGCTACTTCCCCTACTACTATGCCCAGATGTCTGAGCTGCCCATCACACACCCAGATGTGTACACAGAATTCATGGAAGGAGGCTTCTCAGTCCAACTGGGCTCCACCAATCCCTTTGGCCGAATCCCTGTTGACCAAGCTATAGAAGAAACGGTGAACAAAGACACCCAAACAGCTGTAGGGACAAAGGGATTCAGCTTGAAGCCAGGAGCTGTGACCAAATATTATCTCACAGCTGAGTATAGAAGCATGTACCTCAGACAGCTGAGAGACCTGACAGGTCAAGGCAGGTGCAAATGGTCTCATTCCAGATCTACAGAGTCCAAGGATCAAGAGAGATGAAGCAGATGTCCAGTCTCTCATGGACCTTATGGAGAATAACTGGCTCAATCCTATGTCCCCTGATGAGATTGATTTGGTTAGCCTCTCCACTGGCAACATGGCTCCACCTGATGTGACCATAGATCTCTTGAGAGCTCTTGAGAAAGGAGAAGAGGCCTACCAAGCATTCCAGCAAACAAGGTTAGATGCAGACCCACCACCTGTGAAATTCCACGACAAGATGACCAAGCAAAGTCTGAAAACATTCTCCAATGTCAGCACAAAACAAGCTCATGGAAAGAAAGCACAGGATGTGGTTCTGAAGGCAGATAGAAACCTTTTCAGTCACATGATCCTGGTGGCTGAAAGCAGGAAGGTGAATCTGAAGGATGTCCTTGCCTACCCATTGGGCCCACTACCATGGGCACTGGCAAATGCTGATGGGTCCTTACGAAAAACAAACAAGGCTGCATTTGCCAGAGAGCTTGAAAAGAATGTATCTCCTGCAGAAGACATCCCAATCCCATCTACTGCCATCATTGATGGGATGAGCCTGGTCCAAAAAATGAATGGCAACAACAAAACCTTTGCACAGGTGGCAGAGTCAGCCTTGACCCAGGTCCTCCATGAGGGAGCACAGAGTGGGAGGATTGATGTTGTTTTTGATGTCTATCACCAGACTTCGATCAAAGATGCTGAACGACTGAACCGGGGTGGAGACATCACTCTCCAGTACAAGAATCTTGCAGGGGGACACCACGTCCAGCAGTGGAGAAAATTTCTGTGCAGTTCCTCCAACAAGACCAGTCTCATCAAGTTTCTGGTGGAAGAGTGGAAACTCCCACGATACAGAGCTATGCTGCATGGCAAGGTGTTGTACATGACCTGTGAGGAAACCTGCTACAAGTTGACAGAAGATGGGTGTGAGGAAGCAGCAGAACTGCACTCCACACATGAAGAAGCTGACACCGGTCTGCTCCTGCATGCATTGCATGCAGCAAATGCGGGCTCAAAGTCAGTTATCATCACAGCTGAGGACACTGATGTCATGGTGCTTTCTCTTGGCTTCCAGAAGGACATCACCTGTCCCATCTACCAGAAGTGTGGGACTCAGAACCGCACACGGTTTGTCGACATCACCAAACTGGCAAGTTCACTTGGAGACAGCATCTGTGACAGCCTAATTGGCTTACATGCCTTCACAGGCTGCGACACTGTCAGTGCATTCGCTGGTCGAGGGAAGCTGAATGCCCTGAAGATAGTGAGAAAGCACACTTCCTGCCAAGAGACTTTTAGTCAACTGGGAAAGACATGGAATGTGAGTGATGAGCTGTTCCAGAAAATTGAGCAGTTCACCTGTCGGATGTATGTTGCTAATAGCAGCACTGCTGAGGTGACCAAACTGCGTTACCAGCTCTTCTGCACCAAAAGGGGAGAGGTTGAGTCTAGCCAGCTGCCACCATGTAGAGACTGTCTCTTTATGCATGTTCAACGAGCCAACTATCAGGCAGCAATATGGAAGTGCTGTCTGCAGGCTAACCCTGTGGTGCCATGCCCTACTGAGTATGGATGGACAGACGATGAAGGCAAGCTGGCCATTTACTGGATGCGCTTCCCACCTGCACCAGATGTGGTCTTGGAAATGCTAACATGCAAGTGTGTGCATTCATGCAAAATGCCAAGCTGCATGTGCCTGTCAAATGGACTTCCATGCACAGACATGTGCAGGTTACAGACCTGCAGTAACCAAAAACAGCAGGATGGTCCAGAACTGGACTTTGAACTTGGGGAGTCAGATGATGAGAGAAACGAGCAGTTTGATGAATGACAGTGTGATGATTCTGATGGTATTACTGTGGTAGTAATCTACTGATGCACAGGATGTTGATTCTGGACTTGGTTACCCAGAGCTTGATAACAATAATGTAACCATATTCACATATACCCATTACCCTACCCATTACCATTACATATACCCACTAATGATATGGGATTACATGTATCATTGACTAAGTATATGTAAATGTCAATGTTGTTTAAAATATTAAAATAGTTCATTACCTCACTATGGTATTCCTTTTTATCATGTATTTTGATTGTGTATTTAAACAAATGTATAGAGACCAGTTTGTGACCTAACTGGCTTTGGTCTAGTTCTCATTTAAGGCTCACAATCACCTCACACAATGACATAGTATGGGTATATTATACATTTTCTGAATCTTTACAGTCCTGTGAGTATTCCAGTTTTTGTGTTTTGTGTCCCTGATATTCCTAGATGCCACAGGGCTAAAAGAAAGTATATAGTTTAGGCGAAAATTGCAGAAAGATGTGTGTTATTGACGGGTTGAAGAGCTCAAGTGACCTCTATATTTGTGAGAAATATCCACAACAGGGCTTGAATGAAAGCTAAGAAGGTCCCCTTTAAAATGATACCAAAGACAATATTATAGAACATTGAAAAATGTCCTGACCATGAGGCTAAACCAGGATATGCACCAGCGTCTAAAATGCAATTTAGTTTAGCGGGTGGTTAACTTCATGAGCTGATAACTGTGATACAGCTGCCACTCAGGAATGGTTATCATACCAAAATATCATCTACAGACATGGATCCTTTCAAAAATTATAAGTAAGTTTTGCCACCTTGAGTGTACCGAAATATCGTCTGGCCCATGGACTATTAAGCACGCTGTACAAACTAACTCCCTTTATTTTATCTTGTTTTGTTTTTGTTTTTTTGTTTGGAATTTCCCGCCTTTTTTCTCCCCAATTGTATCCGGCCAATTACCCCACACTTCCGAGCCGTCCCGATCGCTGCTCCACCCCCTCTGCCGAGCCGGGGAGGGCTGCAGTCTACCACATGCCTCCTCTGATACATGTGGAGTCGCCAGCCGCTCCTTTTCACCTGACAGTGAGGAATTTCACCAGGGGGACGTAGCACGTGGGAGGATCACGCTATTCCCCCCAGTCCCCCTCCCCCTTGAACAGGCGCCACGACCGATAGTGCAGCGACCAGGACACACACCCACATCCGGCTTCCCGCCTGCAGACACGGCCAATTGTGTCTGTAGGGACGCCCGACCAAGCCGGAGGTAACACTGGGATTCGAACTGGCGATCGCCGTGTTGGTGGGCAACGGAATAGACCACTACGCCACCCGGACGCCAACTAACTCCCTTTAACTCGAGATGCTCCTCAATACGTGTCTTGATGCATGCTCAATGGTCCAGGTAAGGACATCCCAGAAAGGTGAGTCAATCCATCTGGACACAACGTTGGTTGGGAGAAGCGTACCTGCAGGTACCTTCAGGTGAGACTGGAGAGGTCACTTAGGTGAGCGGTGAAACGCTCCTCTCGATAAACCTTGTGTCCAGATGAACCGCTTCAGCTCTCTGGGACTCCTAAATAGCAATTACTCTTAGATTCCTAGGTACTGCTTTATAGATAGTCTTAGACAGCCTTCGTCCTTCTACCTCAGAATGGTGCACCGTCTGCTGTTCACACCAGGTCAGCTGCTCTGAGTGCACCAACCGACTTGTCAAACACAAAACCTGAACCTATAATGAAAGCACTAAATTTGATGGCCTACGTCATCCCACTGATAACAATGTTAATCGTGCCGTGAATCCAGAATGTCCAGCAAAGACTTCTTTACCAACATGGAAAATAAGAACTTGTATATCTAATAAACCAGAGACACAAATGTAGTCAGGACTCACAGTTCAGTGAAGACCTCTGCTTCGCCACGACCGTCCCGGGCAGCATCCTGTCTGAGCTGAAACCCGGCTCGGCTGGGAAGAAGCCGGTCTGCCAGCGAGCCAGCGGGCTGCGTTCCCCTCCTGATGATCCCTCACTGTGTATGATGCAGAGGGGGGTTTGTTTTGAGGAGCACTGGAACTAAGACCACTCGCCTTTACACATCTGCAGGAAGCCTCCACACCCCCCACCTACCACCCGCGCACACAAATACACTAATAGAAAGGCACATGTGGGTTCAGTCAATCTACTCATCAAAGCTATCTAATAAATTAGGTAACCTCCCCCCTCGTTAATAACACAATCCGACCAGTCACCGCCCCTGCGCTCATGAAATCAAACAGAAAGCGATGCTCGGTACAGAGGGGAAGGGAACAGAGGAAGTGGATAGGAGCTGGCTCTCGCCAACGGCTCTGACTAGTGCCTCGGTATTGTGATGTAAGAAATGGACTGAACTTTGCCAGATAATTCATTCAAATCTGGACCACTGTCAGACCGTTTTGTAGGACTTGCAGCCACGTCGCTCTTATAACGCCATGCATACTATCCAAACCCCAATCCCGGCCCTTACCCTGGACTGTGCAAAGCATGGCCCCTTTACAGGAGGCCAAGGCTCTATTCATTCATTCATTCCTTCAAGCATTTATTCATCCACACGTCGGGTGTTCTCTCAAAGAGACTTAATATGAGTGTCCTTAGTTTCCTCAGGAGTCCCTTTATGGAGTCAGTCATGAAGGGCAACGGAGGACTTCTCGTTTCTAGCAGAACACAGTTCCTGTTGCTGGAGTATTGTTTTGCCCTTGAAGCCATGCTCCTTCTCCTTATAAAGTCGTTGGTCCCATGGGGCCGTCAATACCAATTAACTTGCCTCCAGCCCATTTACCTTCTTGCCCCTCTTGAGGTGAGGCGAGACACACGGCGTGCACACCCCCCAGTGATGCCATGTAAGACTCAGTTGCTCTTTTACATAATAGCTCTCCACATGCACCCCCCCACACACACACACATATACACCCTTAATTAAGACCCCTGCAGAAGCAGAGGACACATTCCCGTGTCCCAGCTTGTTTACCCCTCCAGAAAATTCTTTCGCTGGGGGTAATTAGAGTGAGGCAGGGGATCTTTCTGAGGGAGGGGCAGCCCTGTTGATGAATACTTTATATACGTTCCCGGTCAGGCCTGGCTCACGCCCTCTTCATTTACAGGATCCGCCTGTAAATAACAGTATTACTGCTCGGTATCATTCCCTCTCTCTCTCTCTCTCTCTCTCTCTCTCTCTCTCTCTCTCTCTCTCTCTCTCTCTCTCTCTCTCTCTCTCTCTCTCTCTCTCTCTCTCTCTCTCTCTCTCTCTCTCTCTCTCTCTCTCTCTCTCTCTCTCTCTCTCTCTCCCCCTCCTCCCATTCCACACACACATTAATGGGGAACTGGATGCATAAAGTTCTTTCCACCTGCCGGCCACATAAATCCAACAGCATTAACTATGCAGTTTAATTAAGGGGGCAGGGGTTTAGCTGGTTGGCTGCAAGCCTCTATCGTTCTCCCCCCCCGTGTATGTGTGTGTGTGTGTGTGTGTGTGTGTTGACTCATCAGGGTTGACATGAAATACCACGAGCCAATGCGAGAGAGGGAAGAAGGGGAGGACTGGACCAAGTATTGAAATTTATTTAGGCTGGTGTCTGGAGCGTTTTGACACAGCAGTGTCATTTGTAGGCGTTCGGTTTCCGCACAAAGGACTGAATGAAAAATATGCAAATCCATCCTTTTATTAATTGTGTGTGAGAGAGAGCGAGAGAGAGAGACAGAGCGAGAGAGAGAGACAAGGTGAAAGCGATTTTACTATGTGTGTTTGCGTGCAGATGTGTTGTGCTAATTGGACGTGTCGTAGGTCAAACCTCCGGCTATGGGACTGACTGGGCCGGCGAGTGAATACGCCCCATGTTTGTGTCTTTGTGACCTCCCCCGAGTGCAACAAAACAACTGTTGTATGTTCCCTCCATGTAAACTTCATGTCAGCACGTTCTGCGGAGACAAAGGGAAGTGCAGTGCATGGAGGCCATGGTAACAACACTGAATGTATGCATGAATGCAACGTTGATTTACTGCATGTTTAGATTATTGTGCAGCTTACTGACATGCCAACATTGACCATCCGAGTCAGACACCCCTTTTACACGTGGTTTTAAAATGCGTTTTTTTTTTTTGCGATCGGATCACAAGTGGACAGCGCTAAAAATGAGTGTAAACGACCACCAAAACCTTTTGTGAACTGGTTACTCAAGCCACTTGCCGAGGTGGTCTAGGACATAACAGGAAAATATGTCATCAATGCAGGATGTGGTGGTTTGGTAACAACGCGTCAACTTTCGACAAAAAATGGAGCAAGAGGAGAGTGTAGGTGGTTGGAGTACAAGGGAAACGAGACGCCTGACTTCCATCTGGGCAGAAGAGTCAGTCCTGTCATCTCAACACCTGCAACAGTCCGTACATGTATAGTAGCGCTTGACACATCTTCAGACATTAGCTGCTGTTTTCACAGCTAGTCGGCTAATCTGGCGCTTGACTGATGCCTTTTGGCCTCGTAGCGGAATCTTCTTCTTCTTCTTCTTCTTCTTCTTCGGAGTAACGAAATCTGGTCACAAGTGGCCAGCAGGACGCATTTGGAGACGCATGATAGACACAGGTGTAAACGGCGATGTGTCTCGCTGTCCACTCATGAGCCAATCGCCCAAAACGCATTTTAAAACCCAGTGTAAACAGGGTGAAAATGATCGAGGCAAAAAAAGAGTGATCTGACATGCTGGCTGCCAATGGGGTTGAGCTAATGATGCACTTGCATGTTTAAATAGACACACACATGCACATGCACGCACACACACACACACCCACAAACAAACCTGCATATATGCAATTATGCACCTCTACCAGCGATAAGACTATAGGCGCACTTAAACATGTACATGTGCTCCAGACATATGCACTGGTACATAATTACACACTGTTTACAGCTTCACTCCAGTTAGTTAGCTCTTAGCTGAGTAAGGCTAATCTTGAGAATATCATATAAGAGTATTGAGCGGACATAGCTATCAATAGGGGCGAGAAAGGTGACACAAAACAAACAATCTGGGCTACGCTTCCTAAAAGTGATACTGCAGCCGTGTTGATACGCGAAGAGTTTTAATGGGTATATCTTCCGCAGAAGGTAAAGGTCTGTTTTTAGCGAGTTACTGTGTCGAAGAAGTGAAATTTCAGACTACAAGCCAGTGCAGTGCGGCTCCACGTGCCAGCTCCGGCGCTCTCCCTGACTGGGTAAGGGGGCTGGGTAATGTTCAGGCCCCTGGTTATTCCTGCAGAAGGACCAAAAGCATCTCTTAAATAAGATCCAGATGTAGGTGAACTACAGTATATTAATGAGACCAGTGTATTGCCTTTTCCTCGCTTCAACTCCTTGCCTACACTTTCCCTCTCCGCCTGGCCTTTTCTAGACGACTTCCTCCCTTTTCACCTCATCTGCATCGTCCGACAGGTAAGAATCAGGAGACGCCAATGAAAGAAAGTCCAAAAACGAAGAAGCTGTGTTTGAAGCTCCTTTTATTGAGTTTATTGTGAAATAGCTGTTCACCGTAGAGGTTCCAGGTTGTGATAATGTTCTCATTTTGCCAGCAAAGGTGTTGAATTAGCTAGTATTCTTTAAAAAGTACCATATCTCATGGATTTTTTTTTTGGTTATCCGTCATTTTGAGCAGATGTCCGTGATGTAGATGGGAGATGGCTGTGATGGGGGGGGGGGGGACAAAACAGCTTGAATGCTGTACTCTGGCTCTCAGTTTACCAGCTGTTGTGTTTAGCATAGTTTCACTTATTTTCACTATCACTTATGAAACAATTGTGCATCTTCTGCATTGCCTTAATTATTGCCTTATAATTACATGTAATCTTCATGTAAATCTATGATTGCTTGTCCACTCGACACCTGTATTTCACCCCTACATCCAGCCTGCAGGAGAGATCCCTCCTCCGAGTCTCTTCTCGAGCTTCCCATTGTTTTCCTGATCAGGATTTTGCTCATGTGGATGGAGGGTCTAAGGAGGGAAGGGGGAGTGTTACCTGTTCACACAATGTGATTTGACAGCCCCCTGGGACTAAAATTGTGATTCAGGGCTACAAGAAATAAATTTGACTTGACTATATTATTCTCTGTGGGCACGTTTTACAGCACAGCATGCCGCAGCTCTCCCAGCCTGACACTCAAACTCCACGTACTTCCAAGACATAAATAAAACTTTGAACCACATTATCTCTGCTCATGTGTCTCTATCAGGACTTGGCGCCCCTCCTATCGGCGCATACACATAGTTCAAGAGAATCACAAGAGGCCCCATAGGCTGCAGACGCTGCCTCCATATCTCTATCTGCGCAGCACATGTCCAGTCCCCTCCCTCATTTCCACGACTGAGCCATACAGTTAACATGCAGACGGGGGGGGGGGGGGGGCTGCATGCATGTGTACTCGGCACCATACAGTGCAGTTTAATCGCTCATCAGGCTGACAACTATGAATTATTCATGCCCCCCCATTACGTAACTTTCTGTAAAACTGTGGGCTCGGTTCTTGGAGCAGCATTCTTCTTGACTAATGTATGTAATCCTGCAAAAATAATTTTTACCGTTTAAAAAAAAAAAGTTTTAGCCTACTTTCCGAAGTAGGAATTAAATTCGTTTCCACCGTTTCGGGTTCAGCCGTAGCCTTCGCTGCCATCGGGATAACTTGCAGCTTTGAACCAATTCGTCGACAAACCACGAGAACGTGAGCGGACGCAGAGGCGGACGAACCCCGGAATCGAGCCGCCGCCGCCGCCGCGATGAGGCCGGCCTCCGCGTGTGGACGCGCTCCGCGGGCGGAGGAAGGTCCGCTGAAGCGGTAGGCTTGCCTCGTCTTCGGAGTGTGCGGCTCGAGCGTTGCGGCAACAAGACGAGCAGACCTACAACATCCGGGCCATAAGCCTACTCACACTCAGCCTGCGCAGGAACGCAATGGCGGAGGTAAGTCGGCGGAATGAGGAACCCAGCGGCGAACGGTAGAAGAAGCCGAACTGTGTGCTTTGTGTTTTTGTTCTTTTTAAAAAAAAAACACAAAAACTATTTCGTGTCAGTCAGACGAAACGCGTCGGTGCGAGTGATTACTTCCGCCGGTTCACGACGGGTGGGAAAAGGCGACGGTCGGTAGAAGTAACGAGTGGGGGGGGGGGAAGAGACGGAGTCGGTCCGCCGTATCGTCTCCCTCTCTCCCCCTCCCTGTCTCACTCTCTCTCTCTCTCTCTCTCTCTCTCTCTCTCTCTCTCTCTCTCTCTCTCTCTCTCTCTCTCTCTGTCTGTCTCTGGCTCTGTCTCGGTGTCCCCCCCCCCCGCGTCCACGGAGAGTAAAGCTAGCTAGAGAAAACAATGGGAGTTGGACTTCGCTCAAGAGTGGTGCTGAACTATTTCAGGTGTCCCGGGTGACGTGAACGTGGATTCGTCGGAAAAGTTGAGGCGGCGGTGGCGGGGGGGGGGGGGGGTTGGGTGTCCGACCACGCACGCTTTTTTCTTTTTTTTTCAACCACCTTTTTTTTACTGATGCGCACGACAACACACGGGGAACTATTTCCTCCTCCGTGTGCTCGCGCTGAGAAGCGAGGGAGAGAGAGGAAGGGGACGTTCAGCACCAAGTCGCAGGAAAGCGCCACTGGTCAGACAGCGCCCAACGTGGGCTGGGTGAGGCAGCTTTTCTTGGGGGGGGAGTTTTTTGTTCGATTTTAGTGTTTTGCCGGCCTTTTTTTTTTACTTCGCGTATTCCGCGTCGTGATTATTTTGTGAGCGGAAATCACCAGGATGGTTTTCTCTGACATCCTGAACGTTATCGCCCTTTGTGAGCCAACCTGTGGACTGCTAAGTGTAGCCAGGTAACTCCAGTAGAGTTAGACCCTGTTTACACTGGGTTTTAAAATGCGTTCTGGGCGATCGGATCACAAGTGGACAGCGAGACACGTCGCCGTTTACACCTGTGTCTATCATGCGTCTCCAAATGCGTCCTGCTCACCGCTTGTGATCAGATTTTGTTACTCTGAAGAAGAAGAGTTCGTTACCGTCTACGTCACTTCCGCTACAAGGTCAAAAGGCCTCAGTCAAGTGCCAGATTTGCCGACTAGCTGTGAAAACAATAGCTAATGTTTGAAGATGTTTGAAGCACTAATATACATGTACGAACTATTCCAACTGTTGAGACTGGCAGGACTGATTCTTCTGCCCAAAATGGAGATTAGGCATCTCGTTTCACTTGTACTCCAACCACGTACGATCTCCTCTCTCCATTTTTTTGAAAGTTGGCGCGCTGTTACCAAAACAACCACCACATCCTGCGTTGATGACGTATTTTCCTGTTACGTCCTTGTCGGGGACGCGTCAGGACAGGACCAGATAGGATATATCTACCAGCGGAAGTGACGCAAATTCTCGCCGGCTGAAAGTCAAAAAAAGATGGCGGAGCGGAGCGATGTGAAGAATTCGTTTCGGGGTTTGACATTAAGCGTCAACCCTAACCCTAACGACAAATTTCGTGAGTGTTTCCCCCTCTCCAATTTTTTTTTAAATTTCCCTCAAACGATCGATACGAAGGGAAAATTTGAAAGTAGCCGGTGTCGTCTTCTGCCGCCATGTCTACAACGACAGACGCCTTCACCTATCGCCATAGCAACGAAATCCACCCGGCGAGAGTTTGAGAATTTGCGTCACTTCCGTTGGTAGCTGTAGCCTACCTAGCCACAACCGACGCATCAGGACGCATCAGCGTTTACGCTACAAAATATATGTGGTCAAATGCGTCCCAGACCACCTCGGAAAGTGGTTTGAGTAACCGGTTCACAAAACGTTTTGGTGGTCGTTCACACTCGTATTTAGCGCTGTCCACTGGTGAGCCGATCGCTCACAAGTGAGTTCTATTCTCAAAATGCTGATTTGTATCTGTCAGATAAGTCATAGGGTGTGCTGTGCTGCCTTCTCTGGAGGCATTTATCGACAGCATGGTCCCTACAGTAAAACGTGTCAGCTGTTGGGGAAAAAAGGGGGTTTAAAAGTCTGGAGTCAGCTGATCTATAATGGGCTGAGCTCAGATCAGCCTCTCTTTTGCTGTGTGTGTGTGTGTGTGTGTGCGCGCACACAGGTCAAGGTTTACGCCTCAACAAGTGCCACATGCTGTACGCACTTTAGAAGTATGCTGCTGTAGGCCAATGCTTTCATCACCACATACTGTGTTTTCCAATGCATGTCTTCATAGTTATACACGGGGGACTGTGTGCGTGTGTACGGGGTTGCTTTTTTCATTTTTGCATGCACTTTCTGCATGCACTTTCTTTTTTTTCTTTTTTTGGTGCATGTAATAGATAGGAATGCACTGATACCTATGCTAGTATCGGATATCTGCTTGATACCAGGCTAAAATGGAGAATCATTCTCCGAGATTTTATCCAAGACTAAAATCTGATACCAGGTGGCACGGTGGCGCAGTGGTTAGCGCGGTCGCCTCACAGCAAGAAGGTTTTGGGTTCGAGCCCCAGGGTAGTCCAACCTTTGGGGGGGTCGTCCTCTGTGTGGAGTTTGCATGTTCTCCCCATGGCTGCGTGGGTTCCCTCCGGGTGCTCCAGTTTCCAACCACAGTCCAAAGACATGTAGGTCAGGTGAATCAGCCATACTAAATTGTCCCTAGGTGTGTGTGTGTGTGTGTGTGTGTGTGTGTGTGTGTGTGTGTGTGTGTGTGTGTGTGTGTGTGTGTGTATGTGTGTGTGAGTCCTGTGTGATGGCCTGGCGGCCTGTCCAGGGTGTCTCCCCGCCTGCCGCCCAATCAATGCTGGGATAGGCTCCAGCATCCCTGCGAGCCTGAGAGCAGGATAGGTGGTTTGGATAGTGGATGGATGGATGGATGGATGGATAAAATCTGATACAAAAGCCATGAGCAACACGACATAAATAACAAGCAAAATTGTTTGAGTTACTGCATTTTTTGGCGTATGGTAGCCTGTATTTCTTAATGGTGAAAAAAAAAAACAACCCTCAATCATTTTGCCTATTGACCCCAAAGTAATGGTTCAAGTCTGCACTGTTCAGTAAAAGTACTGGATCGGTTCTCAGTATCGGCTGATGCTAAAAGATTATGAGCCTGAATCGGTATAAAAAATGGATATCGGTGCATCCCTAATAATAGATTCCTGTGTTGTATGTGTGTGTGTGTATGTCAAGTTCAGGTCTTTTTTCCATGTATTGAACACATTCATATATTTGACTGTGTGTGTGTGTGTGTGTGTGTGTTTGCGTTTCCCCAGATGGTTGGATGGGCTCTGGAACTGAGCGTGGTTTTTTTGGCCCAGCAAAGGTTCTGAGGCACAGCGATGTGGTCCTTCCACACCAACGCCAGCAGCAGCAGTAGAAGTCTGAACCGGCCCTAGAGGAGCTGGAGAAGAGCCGGGGGGCCAAGCGCTCTCCTCACCCCATGAAGATGACGGCTCGATCCCACACGGTAAGAGTACATCCAACTGAGGATGAAACTCCTGTTTGACATGGCGGAAGCTCATCAGTATTGATTGCTTTTGGTTGTTGACTGCATTGAGGTAGTGTGGACCAGGGCTGTCGGAACCAGTTTTCAAAATCTGATGTAAAAATTATTGTTAATTTGAGTGCCAAACTATCCCGGCTGTAAGAAAGATAAGTAAAGTTACAAAAAAAAGTTCCATTGGATTTGACACACTCCTCACTGGCTCCTGTTGCACGGGCTGTCATGCTGCGTTGACCGGCGTAGCTAAAATACTCCCTCAGTTTTCGAAGAACTTGTGTTCTCAGCAAGCACACACGTTTGCTTGACGCTGTGATAGGAACATGCGGTCTGGTGGGAGATCATTACTGATGATTTAAAACACAGTGTTTGTAAGATAGTTGGATTTCCCTCATTAAATCGGGGGATCAAGCGGAAGAGATTTTAGTTGGTAGACTTTGCAAACACTGACCTCAGTTTCATCCCGCATTGAACACCACGGACCGATGTTCCAGTGAGACACCCAGTGCAGTTTGCACAGCTAGGAGACTGAAGCAGAGGCCCGAGTCTATTACGTATCATAAGCTATCTTTTCCCCCCTTAAAGCTGTAATCTGTGACTTTTCTCCCTTAATAAATCGTTATTCTATCCATCTGGACCGTGGAGTCAGCTTACACGATACTAACTGACATCTTTGGAGACACTGTTAATACCCGTGTGACGTTTTGACCGAGTAGGGGGACAATCACCGGGCTAGTGGCAAACACTTACATGTTAGAGACAACGCCAGCAGAAAAAAAGATTTAAATGTGATGCTGATGTGGTGATGCTTCTGTCGGACAAACAATATTGCCATAGAAAAGTGTTGCGATATATTTAGTTTATGTACACATATCTATATTTATACACACACACACACACACACACACACACACACACACACACACACACACACACACACACATATATTTATGGCAGCATGGTGGCGCAGTGGTTAGCAAGAAAGTCCTGGGTTCGAGCCCCGGGGTGGTCCAACCTTTGGGGTCGTCCTGGGTCATCCTCTGTGCAGTTTGCATGTTCTCCCCGTGTCTGTGTGGGTTTCCTCCGGGTGCTCTGGTTTCCTCCCACAGTCCAAAGACATGTAGGTCAGGTGACTCGGCCGTACTAAATTGTCCCTAGGTGTGAGTGAGTGTGTGTGTGTGTGTGTGTGTGTGTGTGTGTGTGTGTGTCAGCCCTGTGTGATGGTCTGGCAGCCTGTCCAGGGTGTCTCCCTGCCTGCCGCTCACTGATTGCCTGGATAGGCCCAGCATCCCCGCGACCCTGAGAGCAGGATAAGTGGTTCGGATAATGGATGGATGGATATATACATGGGTGGCATGGTGGCGCAGTGGTTAGCATGATCGCCTCACAGCAAGAAGGTCTTGGGTTCGAGTCCTGGGGTAGTCCAGCCTTGGGGGTCATCCCGGGTTGTCCTCTGTGTAGAGTTTGCATGTTCTCCCCGTGTCTGCGTGGGTTTCCTCCGGGTGCTCCGGTTTCCTCCCACAGTCCAAAGACATGTAGGTCAGGTGACTCGGCCATACTGAAATGTCCCTAGGTGTGAATATGTGTGTGTGTGTGTGTGGGCCCTGTGATGGCTCGGTGGCCTGTACAGGGTCTCCCCGCCTGCCTCCCAGTGATGCTGGGGCTAGGCTCCAGCATCCCCACGACCCCGTTAGGGATAAGCGGTTTGGATAATGGACGACTGAATGGATGGATGATAAGCTTGTGATACATTAGACTAAGTTAGCTTTGGTTCGAGAATGCCATTTTTACAAGGATGCAGATTATTTACTGGTGACCTGATGACGTACAAGCGGTAATGGCTGCTACACCTTAAAGTAAATCAGCATGAACAGGTCTATTTCTCTGCCTCCCACATCCAGCTGTATATTCTACTGTAATGTTGTGTGTCCAGCAGAATCAGCATATTGCCTTCTCGTTTCAAATGGACAAAACAACGAGAAAGTTGCAGGTTGCAGCTTTAAAGCACATTGTCTGTTTAATTCCAGAACATGGTAACCATACATGACCTTTTTTATATTGTGTAATGGAGAAAGCACTTTGCCTTTGTGGTTTATCCAAATACCATAGGATGTTATAGACAGGGCTCCAGATGGCGACTAACTCTTTAATTTTGCGACCATTTTTTCCCCTGACAGTTGCCAGTGGCCACCGTTACCCACAAGTAAAAAAAAGAAAGAAGGAAACAGAAATAGCCATACGTTTTGTTTGTGTGCCGAGCTCTCATGTCCTGTTGCGCCTGCGTCTACCTGACCTGGCATGTGAACTCCTGTATGGTGTCCAGCATGTGAACTTCTCTGCACTCCTGTCCTGCGGTGGTTGAAGCCTTGGCTGTACAGAGGAACAGAAACAGTGGGTGAAGATAGTTTAATGTCACGTTTATCGGGTTAAAAGTTTCAAGCATTCCCTTTATGAATGGTGTTTAACTTAGTGTGATGGAGTTTGAATTTAGAAGTTAGACGTAGACAGGGCGGCAACTTGTTGAAGTTAGACAGACGGGGCGGCATGGGCAGTGGTTAGCACAGTCGCCTCACAGCAAGAAGGCCCTGGGTTCAAACCTTAGGGGTCATCCCGGGTCGTCCTCTGTGTGGAGTTTGCATGTTCTCCCTGTGTCTGTGTGGGTTTTCTCCAGGTGCTCCGGTTTCCTCCCACAACCCAAAGACATGTAGGTCAGGTGAATCTACTAAATTCTCCCTAGGTGTGAATGTGTGTGTGTCGGCCCTGTGATGGCCTGGCGGCCTGTCCAGGGTGTCTCCCCGCCTGCCGCCCAATGACTGCTGGGATAGGCTGCAGCATCCCTGCGACTCTGAGAGCAGGATAAGCAGTTTGGATAATGGATGGATGTAGAGACAGAGTTTGAATTACGGCAGAGCTACAAGCCTACTTTGAGAAATTTAGGGGGTGCTCTGAAACATTGCCCATTTTTATGTCACAGGTTATAGATTTTTATTTTTCTGTACAGTAAGGTTCCTTAAATGAATAATAGTAAAAATATGCCAATGATGTGTTTATCCGCTCATTACATAGCAATTTCTGAACATCTGTCTCCACCATAATAAACATAATTCTGTGGCAATCCATGCGTGGTGGTGCGCTCACGTTCACATCACCACTTGAACTTCTCTTCACAGAGTTGGCTAGCTCCCAGCATGGTGGCGCAGTGGTTAGCACTGTCGCCTCACAGCAAGAAGGTCCTGGGTTCAAACCCCGGTGTTGCCCAACCTTAGGGTTCATCCCATGTCATCCTCTGTGTGGAGTTTGCATGTTCTCCCCCGTGTCTGCGATGGGTTTTCTGCGGGTGCTCTGGTTTCCCCCACCATCAAAAAGACATGCATGTGCGGGTTAATACTCCTGTCTGTGTCCCAGATCAAGGCATGCCCAGATAACAAAATTGCTGTGGCCCGGACCCGTCCCACACCGGCACTTTCATCCAGCCCACATACCGTGTGGAATGATGGCACTTGGGCGGTCTGCTCTTGTTTGCCAGATCTGGGCCAGAACCAAGCCATAGCAATGCCACATGTGCCATATATTTGCCAAAGGTGGCCCATATTTGTTTTGTGATATTTGGGCCATATTTACCATTTACCACATGGGCCACTTCAGGGTCACATCCAGATTACATGTTGCCGAGAGCACCGCATCTTTGCCAAAAAGGGCCCACATTTGATTTGGCATATTCGGGCTATATTTCCTGTTATATATGTGGGCCACTTCAGGCTCACATCCATTTTGTCAGGGCCAGAAGAAGGCCATCAGTGTCGCATCATTGCCTAAAGTGGCCCACATCCGGATGCTATCTGGGTGGCAAGATGAACTGGAGTTGGTCCACGGGTGCTGCACAGTGGCTGCCCACTGCTCCTAGGTACACAGCTAGGAGGCGTTAAATGCAGAGTGTAATTTCCCCACGGGGATCAATACAGTATCTCAAAATAATTTTAAAAAAAAGTTAGCTAATGTGGTATGTGAATGGGAAATCATTAGAAAACAGTGGGGTTTTTTTTGGTCTTTTTGAACGGTCTATGGATGAGTAGTCAGAATATCAAAACATGACTCCAGACCCCCCTGTGGTTGCTTCTGACTTAAGGTAACAATCAGGGAATTACTTGCTTGAGTGGTGTGTTTGTAAAGACTGGCCTTATTCCTATTTACAATTTATGTTTTTTGTTATGATGGTTATGTGATTCTGTTCCATAACTGTGATGGAACTGGTCTATTCTGTTTTTACCACAGTGCCACGCAACTGCCACCGTGGGCTATGCATTGCAAATTGTGGTCACTCACTCATTCACAGTCAACCTGAGAGGGATGTTCAAAATTCCTCGGAATAACAATGATCTAACTAAGATGCAAGGAGTCCATGCCTGCCTGTCTGTCCTTCAATTTTCTCAACAACCATTCATCTGGGCGATACGCGGGTTCAGTCTACCATGGGCAAAGCTTCATGTGTAATGGACAACGCAGACCTAAACAAATATTTGGAATGATGTACTAGGCACGCAGATCATGGAACTGAGCACTCATTTTAAGGTGGACATGTACAAGTTTATTGCTTTCCTCGGTCAAACACTTTTGGTGACAAGGCATTAATACAGCCCAACAGCACACACGTTTCCATCGCTGTGCAAGATGCGGAACATGAAGTGTTTGTACGGCAGCTGAATAAGAAAGGTCACAGCGGACAGGGCCTTCCATCACTTGTTGAAGAGCTCGACACATGCCCCGGTGACATATTTCCCAAAACGAATCATCTCCTATGGGCCCTGGTCACCCTACCCATAACAAGCTGCACTGTTGAAAGACTCTTTTCAGCTGTGAGTGGGATAAAAACTGGCATCAGGGCTTCAGTGATGACATACAGACCGAACTCTTTGTCCCTGCTCCCCTTTGAAAGAGAACTGACTGACTCGTTGGACTATAATGAAATAATTTCAGTGTTCAACACCAAGCCCCATGGTCTCCTGCTGTAATCAACAGAAGTAAGCTACTTTACAATTTCAGACTGTAGTATTTTTGTTTATTGGGTGTAGTTTTTGTTGAGTGTACAGTTGAATTTTATGTTTGTGTGTGTGTTTGTGTGTGTGTGTGTGTGTGTGTGTGTGTGTGTGTGTGTGTGTGTGTGTGTGTGGCCACCGTGCCAGGCTATGTGATGCTGTTAATGTTTGTGTTGGTGCCTGTAACCTGACCTCTGATGATGTATAAGCCTAGTATGATTAAAATGTGTTGCATTCGAGCAAGTATAGTTGTAATTGCCTATTTTGGTCAACATATGTGTTTCGGAACCTATCACATATGATTGGCCTCGGACGGATGAGGCCCAACGGATTTTCTCTGTGCCCACCCACACTGTGGTATCTGCCTATGCTACAGGTACTGACCACTGTATACTGGGAACACCCCACAAGACCTGCTGTGTTGGAGATGCTCTGACCCAGTCGTCTAGCCATCACAATTTGGCCCTTGTCAAAGTCGCTCAAATCCTTACATTTGCCCATTTTTCCTGCTTCCAACACATCAGTTCAAGATACAAGATGGTGGAGGGCAGCCTTGGTACAGTACTCTCTAGTACTTTCTTTATTTTCATTTATTCACTGTGTGTCCAGTTACTCAAACCTGATTACTTTCACTAGAGAAGAACTGCTTAACATTAGGCAGTTAACTCCAGACAGTTTTTCACCAGTTTTCACAAACCCGGAAAGATTTTTTGGAGATCTTAGTTGGTGGAACAGTGGCTTTCTGTGAGGCACGGAGGCAGTGCAGACAGAGGAAGCATGTCAGTGTGCTGGTGAGGCTCCGACAGTGAGGATTTTGATCTGCACTACCAGCGATTCACCTGGGGAGTCTTCGCTCCATGCCCAACAAAATGGACAAACTGCCTCCCCCCATAGGATGAACAAGGACTTTGCATGTTTTGCTGCCCTTCGTTTCACTGAAACCTGGCTCAGCGGATCCACACCCGACAGTAGGTTACATCTGCTGAGCTTCTGCCTACCCCGAGCAGATCGCATAATGGCGCTGTCGGGGAAAGCGAAGGGTGAAGGAATTTGTTTCCACATAAACGAAGGATGGTGTATGGCTATCACATTGTTAAATAAACACTGCTGCCTGAACTTGTAGTGATTATTCACAAACTGCAAGCCATTTAATTCACCACGCGAGTTTTCATCCTTCATCCCGGTTGGTGTTTACATCCCACCCCAGGCCAGCATGAATGACGCACTGCAAATCCTTGCCGACCAGATTACCGGCTTGAAACAAAAACATACGGACTCACTTTTCATGATCCTTGGTGACTTTAACAGAACAAAATTAAACTGAGAACTACAAAAATACAGACAGCATATTACCCACCAGGGAAAATTAACACACTGGACCACTGCTGCACAATTCTTAATGGTGCATATCGCTCTGTCCCCTGGGCAGCTTTGGGGCACTGATTACTGCTTGGTTCATTTTATTCCAACCTAAAGGCAGAAACTAAAATCTTCAAAGCCTGTGGTTAAAACAGTGACGAAATGGACCAGCAAAGCAGGAAATGCAAGACTGTTTTGACTGCTCTGAATGGAGTGTATTTGAAGCTGCAACTGGCAACCTGGATGAAATAACTGACACTGATATCTTACATCAGCTTTTGTGAAGACGTGTGTGCCTACCAAGACCTTCTGCACATAAAACAATAACAAGCTATAGTTCACAGCCAAACTAAGACAACTTCGGCAGGCCAAGCAGGATGCCTACAGCAATGGCCCAGTGGTCAGCACTGTTGCCTCACAGCAAGAAGGTCCTGAGTTCGAACCCCAGGCCGTCCCAGGTCCTTTCTGTGTCCTTTCTGTGTCCTTTCTGTCCACATCAACACAGAGTCTGTGGAGAGAGTCCCCAGCTCCAGGTTCTTGGGAGTCACTATCACAGAGGACCTCTCCTGGGCTGACAACAGCTCAGCAGTGGTGAGTAAGGCACAACAATGCCTTTATTTTCTGAGGAGGCTAAGGAAGGAGAGCCAACCTCCCCCAAAAGCTGCTTGTCAACATTTATAGATGCACCACAGAGAGCATCCTAACAAACTGCATGACAGCCTGGTACAGCAGCTGCACCAAAGCTGACAAAAAAGCCCCCCAGAGTGTTGTGGAAACAGCACAGGACATTGTTCTCATTGAGCTGCCTTCACTAGAACATCTTCATTGCACTCACTGTGTGAGGAGGGCTAAGACCATCATAAAAATTATTACACACCCTGGACACCATCTGTTTCAGCCCCTGCAGTCAGGTATGTAGGTGCTTCAGCTCAATCCGCACACGCACAAAGAGGCTGAAAAACAGCTTCTTTCCAAAAGCTGTGGCACTAATGAACTCAGACATCTCAGTCCGACAAGACTGTGCTGCTACCATTGGTCATGTGCAGTATTTGCAATCTCTACTCACATGTCACTTTACGCCACTTCATATCTGTCCACCGCATCTTTACTGCATTTTTGCTGATGATGTTTTTGCACCTCATAACTTGTATTGTATCGTGTCCTGGTATTGTATTTTATACCTTATATACGGCTTATATTTTGCATTTATATTGCTTAGATGCTGTACTTTTTATTTCTGAGATTTTATATTTCTTATTTCTTTTATGTATGCATCATTTTGAGGTTGACACAACTGCAATTTCGTTGTGCTTGGCACAATGACAATAAAGTTCTTGATCTTGAGTTTGCATGTTCTCCCCGTGTCTGCACGGGTTTCCTCCGCATGCTCCGGTTTCCCCCCACCATCAAAAAGACATGCATGTTAGGGTTAAACCTCCTGCCTGTGCCCTGATCAAGGCAATAGGAAAGCAGCTGCCCACTGCTCCTATACAATAGGATGAGTTAAATGAAGACAACACGTTTGTTGTAACTGTACAATGACAAAATAAAGTGGCTTTTTTTATTCTTCTTTTAATTGGGATAAAGCCCTGTACAAGCTGACCAGAAATTCAATGTCAAAGGAGATCAGAGGAGCTAAGAGAAGCTACACTGAAAAGCTGCAAAACAACGTCAGTGTGGAGGGGCCTGCAAGACATAACAAACTACAGAAGACCATCCCCCCATGCTGAGGCAAACAAAGACCTGGCTGACGACCTGAATATATCCTATTGCAGGTTTGAGGGACAGATTCGCACCCCTCACCCACTATAGCCCAACAACAACAGCCCCCATCACACCTCTGGCAACCCCCCTACTCTCCCCCCTAATACTCAGGCTGCACTCATGATACGTGTAGATGATGTGAGCTGGCTTTTCCAGAGACCGAAAACCAGGAAAGCACTGGGTCCAGACGGTGTCTTCCCATCTTGTCTTAAAGCCTGTGCTGATCAACTGGCTCCAATCTTCACGCAGATCTTCAATAGATCCCTGGAGCTGTGTGACGTCCCCTCTTGCTTTAAATGTGCCACCATCCTCCCGGTTCCCCAAGAAACCCTCCATCACAAGACTGAATGACTACAGGCCAGTCACTCTGACTTCCGTGGTCATGAAGTCTTTGGTACCACTGGTGTTGGCCCACCTTAAGAATGTCACAGGACAGCTGCTGGACCCCCTGCAGTTTGCCTACCAGGAAAACAGGTCAGTGGATAATGCAGTCAACATGGGACAGCACTACATCCTTTAATACCTTGACTGCTTAGTGACATATGCAAGGATCCTGTTTGTGGACTTGCTCGGCGTTCAGCACCATCATTCCAGAAATCCTCTCCTCTAAACTCTCCCAGCTCACTGTATCCCCCACCATCTGTCAATGGATCACCAGCTTCTTGACAGGCAGGAAACAGCAGGTGAGGCTGGAGGAAGTCACTTCTGATATAACTGACAGTCGGCACTGGTGTTCCCCAGGGATGTGTCCCCTTCCCACTGCTCTTCTCCCTCTACACCAATGACTGCACCTCCAGCGACCCAGCTGTTAAACCCCTGAAGTTTGCAGATGACACTATGGTCATCTAACTTATTCAGGATGGCAAAGAGTCTGTAAACTGGCAGGAGGTTGAGTGGCTGGTGCTCTGGTACAGTCAGAACAACTTGGAGCTGAACATGCGCAAGACTGAGGAGATGATGGGGGACTTTAGGAGACACCCCTCAGCACTGCTCCCCCCCACAATATCCAACAGCCCTGCAGCAACCGTGGAGACCTTCAAATTTCTGGGAACTACCATTTCCAGAGACCTGAAGTGGGAGACCAACATCAACTCCATCCTCAAAAAGACCCAGCAGAGGATGTTCTTTCTGCGGCAATTGAGTAAATTTGGTCTGCCACAGGAGCTGTTGAGCCAGTTCTACACCACAGTCTTTGAATCTGTCCTGTGCAAATCCATCATGGTCTGGATAGGAACAGACTGCAGGGAGCAGTAAGGACAACAGAAAAAAATCATTGGTGCTCCCCTGTCCACCCTGCAGGAGTTGTACACCTCTAGAGCCCGGAAACAGGCGGGCAGAATCAGCAGAGACCCCTCACACCACCTTATCTGATGTGAGGGTCTAAGGACAGGCTGTTGTATGGCTGTATAGCCCACGGAGGCAAATTTGTAATTTGTGATAATGGGCTATACAAAGGAAATTGACTTGACATGGTTAAATGCACTTATTGTAAGTCGCTTTGGATAAAAGCATCGGCTAAATGACTGTAATGTAAAGAAATGTAATGTAATGATTAGGTCATCCATAAAGCCTCTTATTGGAGTGTGGCAGGTGCTGGACTCCATTGTCGGCCCTCCGGATTCTTTCCTTGCCACTGTTATGAGCAGATTCATTCCCATGATAAACAAGCTGAGGGAAATAGTGCAACCTCTTACGACTCCCTTTTCCATATCACAATTCCCTTTTCCGCACTACGATTCCCTTTTCCCAGGTCCAACCACTGGGTTGTGAAATGGGGAGTCTTGAACTGTAACCAGAATCCTCCAGAGCAGCTGGTGATCATTGCCCTGATGTGGTGGATGATATGGTAGTGTTTAATAGCTGTGTTGATGAGGTCATGAGGGATTGATCCATATGCGTTGACCAAGTCGAGCCAGAAAACTGCTAGGTTGCCTTTGCTCTACTTGGCCTCCTGGATCAGCTTATTGAGGACAACTGTGTGTTCCAAACACCTGGAGAAGCCTGGGATGCCACCCTTCTGGATTGATATATCAATATGCTTGTTCTTCACTGTAGCCCATCTCAACCAGCAGGCAAAGAACCTTGAGGGCTGCAGCCAACCAGGAAGTACACCACAAGCAGCTCAACCTGCTGGAGATAATAGAAATGTCTGGCTGAGCACCCCCCCCCCCTCTGAAGCTCTGATTACTCGTTGTGGATCACTACTGAAGCTCCAAAGCCCAAAAAATTGTATTCAGGACAACCCTACAATAGTCAAACCTGGAGGTTGTGAAAGCATGCATTAGTTTTGACCTGGTCCTTGGCATGAAGGTCTAATGACTGAAGGTGCACAGACAGTTTCTGTCTCTGGGCTTTTGCCCCAAATATTATGATCTCTGTCTTGTCTTGATTCTGCTGTAGGAAATTTTATGACATCAATACCTTTATGTCATATATGCCTAGGTTAGCTCAATCAATGGGGCTAAAATCATCTGGGGTTACAGAAATGTATAGTTGGGTGTCATCTGCATAGCTATGTCATGGGTTATATGGGTGGTGTCTGAATTGTCATTAGTGTCAAAGTAGAGGGATATCTGAGTTTTTAGATAATCACAGAACTATTTTTTTGGTTAATAACAGAGGATTTAGCCTCCAGTTCATTTGTGGTTTCACCATATTCTATATATTTAAAGTGCAAGGGGGTGAGAGGACTGTGATCGGAAATCGCAATGTTATGATATTTTGCATTTAGAACATATGGCATCAATTTTGCGTCACTGAGAAAGTAATCTATCCTGGCATATGAGTTGTGTATTGCTGAGTAAAAAGTGTATGTATTCTCTACTAGTCAGGTTTGTGATACCTCCAGATGTCAGAAATATTAGTATTATCAATGACAGTATTAAGGAAGACGCTCAAATTTTTTTTATCTATTCTACAGATGGAAGATCTGTCTAGGTATGGATCTAACACACAGTTGAAATCTACTAGTACTACTAAAACTTTCAGCTGCTCCTGTTAGGGGTCGCTATAGCGGGTCATCCATTTCCATCTTTTCCTGTCCTCTGCATCTTCCTCTGTCATATCAGCCACCTGCATGTCCTCCCTCACCACATCCATAAACCTTCCTCTTTTCCTCTTCCCTGGCAGCTCCATATAGACCCTTTTACAGTTGGTAAACAGTGATCACGTGATTTAGTATGCACGCGCATTTTGGCAGCAAAAAATTGATTTTATTATTTGCGACTATACATTTGTATGCTATAACCTCTTATTTATGCTATAATATAACTTCTATGTGTTATGATAGCCACTTATGTATTTATCTAGACTCGTTTTATTACTTGTAGCCACAATCTTCACCTGTTTGCATTGAACGGTCTTTTCCCCGATGGAATGCGGTAAAAATTAATACCTTTAGTTTTGCTAGACCTGTTCTGGCAACCCACAACACAACAAGATGACATTTCAAAAATGTAGTAAATCGATCAAAAATCCACTTGCACTCTGCGTTGACTGGAGATGGAGAAGTTGCGTCTTTTGCTGCCAAAATGCGTGCATACTATGCATGACGTAGGTCATAAAAGGGTCTATTCAGCATCCTTCTCCCGATATATCCAGCATCTCTCCTCCGCACATGTCCAAACCATCTCAATCTTGCCTCTCTTGCTTTGTTTTGGTTTGTTTTGGTTGATTTCTTTTGGGATGAATTGCATTGGATTCCTCAGGCTGCCCTTTTTCTTCTAAAGGAGGACAAGGACTTATACATTTGGCCAGTAGAGGGGCTGCTTTCCACCTTCAAGCTGCCATTTGGCCCAAAAGACTTGGTGTGGAGACCACTGTCACGCACAGCTTTGCAGCAGTTTAGTGGTCTGAGACTGCATGACTCACTGTTTCTCATGGATCTAAAGACTGAAATTCCAGACGTTGCCACTTTTCTACCGTGGAGTTTTCACCGTGTGGAAAAAGATGGTGAAAGAGAGGAAAGTGCAAAGTGACTCCTTATACTGGTTCTAGAGGAAGCCTGTGGTGCGTGGAGGATGTTTGGATAGCCCCTGCAGGGCAGGATCAGCAGTTACAGAAGTGTTCTGCAGAACAGGAATTCTAACCCTTGGATTGGTAGTGAACACTGGTGGACCTGATTTGGACAATGCAGCTGCTCTAGCAGCTGGTCTGGGAGTGCGATCTGTCAGGATCATCAACAAGCTGCTTGAGCACTGGAAACGCTGTCTGACGGGACATGAATGCCTCCTGTTGAATGAAAACAGCAATGGTTTGATTGTGCCTCATATAGATGATCCTTTTCCTTCTTTTTAGGTATTTGTCCCAGTTTTGATGTCTGTGCTGGTTAAGTGTCTAAACAAGGGTAAACTACACAATCGTGTTGACACTGCTTAGCGAGGTCATCTGTGCTTGGGAGATGATGTCAAACTTGCTTGGAGGGTTTTATATAAACCGTTTATAAACCACCATTAACAGAAATGGTAGCTGGCTTACAGTGGAGAGTTTTACATGGGGTGGGAGAAGTTAATGTTTTCCTCTCTGTTATTAGTCAAGATGTGAGTGATAAATGTCTTTTTTGTCCTTACTAAGAAACTGCTTTGCATTGTTACTTATGCGCCTGGTACCACTGTTTGGGTTGTTGGAGTTTGTTCAAAAAGTTAGGGCAGGTTTCTCCAAGCAAGTGTTCGTTCTTGTGTTTAAATACAAACGGTCTGAAAAAGACATGTCAACTCATGAATTTTATCTTGGGACAAGCAAAAATGGCTGTTTATGTAAGCAGAAAGAGGAAGATTGATGACTCGGTAGCCATTGATGTAAAATTATTGTTTACTAGGATGGTGAAAGCCAGGATAGTGATTGATTTTAATTATTACAAAGAAATGAATGACGTAGGTCATCAGTTCAGTATTATCTGGGCTCGTGGTGATGTGTTGTGCTCTGCAAAAGAAAACCAACTTATTTTTTTTCTGTGGAGTTGATGCGGGTTATTTATGTTGGAGTATTTATTTATTTGTTTGTGTCTTGAAGGTGGTTGTATTTTTTTGTAAATGGCTTGTTCAGTGATTGATGACATAAATCTCTCTCTCTCACTCTCAGGCCAGTGAGCTACCCCTGGAGGAGCTGCTGGCTTTGTACGGCTATGAGGTGTCAGAGCCTCTCAGGCATTCAGAGAGGGAGACCTGCCAGTTGGCTACCAGCCAGCCTGATATGACACTGGACAAGGTGAGATACGCCAGGACCCCTACCAAAAAAACAAAACAACAACAATTAAGTTGAGCACCTTGGACAAGTGTTATCTTGGGACTCTATAGATCAACTTCATAGTGTCTTTATGCATGTGCCATAATCCAGGTAAGAAAATCAAAGAAAGTTGAATCAGTTCATCTGGACACAACTTTTATTGACAGTTACGTCTCATCACTTATCTAGGGGCTCAGACACCAAACTGACTAGAGGCGATGAGGGCCGTCTGTTGCATCGCCTCACGTCGCCTGCTGTCTGGGAACAAAAAGTAGCACTTGAGCACACCGCAAAGACTACAGCCGACGGCCAACTAGCATGTACGCTCTGCACAGATTTGATAAGCTGAACAGCCAATCAGAGGGATCTCTCTCACCGACGGGCTCCGCCGATTCAACATGCTGAATTGGCCAAAAAGCTGTTGACAGGAGTCTGACTAGTGCCGACGGTGCAGGACACACCGCAAAAACTAGGGTCACAGACACTCACCAACAGCCCGACATTGACCGATGGCCGACCGTCAGCCTGGTGTGTCAGGGCCTTAAGTGACGTCTTCAGTCTCGGCTGACTGCAGGTCTCTGCACCCCTTATGCAGTGGCATAATGACCAAAACCAGCGACCGGTTTCATATGCAAATTGCCATGAGCAAAATCCGGTTCAGGGATGGTCGTTCCTTCTTCACATGGATGGCCTCAGGCATTGTGTCCAGATGAACTGATTCAGCTTTCTCTGAACAACTTCATAGGCTATACTCTTATCTCTGGCCCTACAATGTGAGGGGTTTGTTTGCAAGGCATGTTCCATGTTATTATAGAGAGTTGACTATTTTCCACATGGGCAAAAACTGCTAAAGAAAATGCATGTAGATAGTCAGTACATGGAAAGTAAGATGTGAGACTATGACAGAAATTTCAGCCTTTTGGGGAACCACAGCATTTTAAATGCTATCAAAGCTTAAAATTTAGATTTCTGTCCACTACTTCGCTAGCCAGTCCAGTATGACTCAAAAAAGGAAATGATGAGTCTTTACCTCAGGACGGGACAGCTTGCTAAACATTCAAAGTTTTTCCAAAGGTAATAAGATTAAAGTAAGTGATGGGCCTTTATGTGGACAAACCCACCCACTGCCCCACTGCTATGTGTTGTCAGGGCTCAGAGTGGGGCCAAAACCTGAGCACATATTTGTTGGCTAAGTTGAATTGAAATGCCGCTGATTCTGTTCATGAATTAGACCAGTGGAATTACATGACATGATATATTGCTAAATTTAACCATCATTGAATATAACCTGGCTGTAACCTACCCCTGTTATAGTAGCATCATCTATTAAAGACTTGGGTTTCAGAAATTTACTGTTTTCAAACATCAAGACTTCATAATTTTTTTTGCAATTGAATGCTACTACTGCTGCTGCTACTACTACTACTACTACTACTACTACTTTTGGCTGTTCTCGTTAGGGGTCGTCACAGCAGATCATCTGTTTCCATCTCTTCCTGTCCTCTGCATCTTCCTCTGTCATGCCAGCCACCTGCATGTCCTCCCTCGCCACGTCCATAAACCTCCTCTTTTCCTCTTCCCTGGCAGCTCCATATTCAGCATCCTTCCCCCAATATACCCAGCATCTCTCCTCCACACACGTCCAAGCCATCTCAATCTTGCCTCTCTTGCTTTGTCTCCAAACCGTCCAACCTGAGCTGTCCCTCTAATATACTCGTTCCTAATCCTGTCCTTCTTCATCACTCCAAGTGAAAATCTTAGCATCTTCAACTGTGCCACCTCCAGCTCCACCTCCTGTCTTTTTATCAGTGCCACCATCTCCAAACCATACAACATAGCTGGTCTCACTACCATCTTGTAAACCTTCCCTTTAACTCTTGCTGGTACCCTTCTGTCACAAATCACTCCTGACACTCTTCTCCACCCACTCTACCCTGCCTGCACTCTCTTCTTCACCTCTCTCCTGCACTCCCCATTACTTTGAACAGTTGATCCCAAGTATTTAAACTCATATGCCTTTGTCACCTCTACTCCTTGCATCCTCACCGTTCCACTGTCCTCCCTCTCATTCGCGCATATATTCCGTCTTGCTCCTACTGATTTTCATTCCTCTTCTCTCCAGTGCATACCACTACCTCTCCAGGCTCTCCTCAACCTGCACCTTACTCTCAGTACAGATCACAATGTCATCCGCAAACATCATAGTCCACGGTGACTCCTGCCTGATCTCATCCATCAACCTGTCCATCACCATTGCATACAAGAAAAGGCTCAGAGCTGATCCTTGATGTAATCCCACCTCCACCTTGAGCCCATGTGTCATTCCAACTGCACACCTCACCACTGTCACACTGCCCTCATACATAACCTGCACCACTCCTACATACTTCTCTGCAACTCCTGACTTCCTCATACAATACCACACCTCCTCTCTCAGCATCCTGTCATATGCTTTCTCTAAATCCACAGAGACACAATTTAACTCCTTCTGACCTTCTCTGTACTTCTCAATCAACATTCTCAAAGCAAACATCACATCTGTGGTGCTCTTGCATGGCATGAAACCATACTGCTGCTCGCTGATCATCACCTCTCTTCTTAACCTAGCTTCTGTTACTCTTTCCCATATCTTCATGCTGTGGCTGATCAACTTTATACCTCTGTAGTTGCTACAGTTCTGCACATCACCCCTATTCTTGAAAATCGGTACCAGTATGCTTCTTTGCACTTTTCAAGATTGTGTTAAATGATATAGTTAAAAACTCCACTGTCATCTCTCCTCAACACCTTCATGCCTCCACAGGGACCGACCGCCTTTCCACTCTTCATCCTCTTCATAGCTTCCCTCACTTCCTCTTTGCTAATCCACCGCATCTCCTGATTCACTATCTCTACATCATCCAACCTGTTCTCTCCCATTTTTTTCATTCATCAGCCCCTCAAAGTACCATCCACCTTCCACCTTCTCAGCACACTCTCCTCACCTGTCAGCACATTTCCATCTCTATCCTTCATCACCCTAACCTGTTGCATATCCTTCGCAGCTCAGTCCCTCTGTCTAGCCAATCGGTACAAGTCCTTTTCGCCTTCCTTAGTGTCTAACCTCTCATACAACTCACCATACGCCTTTTCCTTTGCCTTTGCCACCTCTCTCTTTGCTTTATGCTGCATCTCCTTGTACCCCTGTCTACTTTCTTTGTCTCTCTGACTATCCCACTTCTTCTTTGCCAACCTCTGCCTCTGTATACTTTGCTGTACTTGCTCATTCCACCACCAAGTCTCCTTGTCTTCCTTCCTCTGTCCTGATGACACACCAAGTACCTTCCTAGCTGTCTCCCTCACTACTTCTGCAGTGGTTGCCCAGCCATTTGGTAACTCTTCACTACCACCCAGTGCCTGTTTTAACTCCTCCCTGAACTCCACACAATAGTCTTCCTTCTTCAACTTCCACCATTTGATCTTTGGCTCTGCCTTCACTCGCTTCTTCTTCTTGGTCTCTAAAGTCATCCTACAGACCACCATCCGATGCTGCATAGCTACATTCTCCCCTGTCACCACCATGCAGTCTCCAATCCCTTTCAGATCATACCTCCTGCACAAGATATAGTCCACCTGTATACTATATGTTAAATATATTCCACCTCTTCTTGAAATATGTATTCACCATAGCCATTTCCATCCTTTTCACAAAATCCACAACCATCTGCCCTTCCACGTTTCGCTCCTCACACCATACCTACCCATCACCTCCTCATCGCCTCTGTTCCCTTCACCAACATGCCCATTGAAGTCTGCTCCAATCACCAACCATTGGGTACACTCTCCACCACTTCATCCAACTCACTCCAGAATTCTTCTTTCTCTTCCATCTCACGCACAACTTGCGGGGCATATACGCTGATAACATTCATCATCACACCTTCGATTTCCAGCTTCATACTCATCACTCTGTCTGACACTGTCTTCACCTCCAGCACACTCTTGACATACTCTTCCTTCAGGATTACCCCTACCCCATTTCTCCTCCCATTCGCACCATGGTAGATGCGTTTGAACCCACCTCCGATATTCCTGGCCTTACTCCCCTTCCACCTGGTCTCTTGCACACACAGTATGCCTACCTTTCTTCTCTCCATCATATCAGCCAGCTCTCTCCCTTTATCAGTCATAGTGCCAACATCCAAAGTTCAGACTCTCACCTCCTCACTCCTACCCTTCCCCCTCTCCTGCTGCCTCTGGACATGCCCTCCCCCTCTTCTTCGCCCAACAGTACCATAGTTTCCACCGACACCCTGCTGGCCAACAGTACTGGTGGTGGTCGTTGGTAACCCGGGCCTCTACCGATCCAGTATGGACATCTGATTCATGATCTGTATATTTGATTTGGCAAAGATTTTATGCCGGATCCCCTTCCTGACACAACCCTCCCCATTTCTCCGGGCTTGGGACCGGCACTAAGAATGCACTGGCTTGTGCATCCTCAGTGGCTGGGTGATTTTTTTTATTTTTTTTAGATTGAATACAAGAGGCTAAAATAGCAATTTTGGAATAATATTGCACAAAGCTGGGAATTTTGCTTGCTACATAACTTGACGAAGAAATATTTGATGAAACATAATTCAGGGAAAGACAATTGAGACCGGAAAAAAAGTTCCTCTCCTGTTCCGCTCCATTGTTTCTCAAGTCCCAGGATCAAATAACCAAGGATCTGTTTCCTGGGGAGGAAGAAGAGGAATCCTCAGCTGATGACCTCACCCCCTCTGTCACTTCAAACACCTCCGACCTGCTGCAACGCCTGCAAGGTTACACACACACACACACACACACACACACACACACACACACACACACACACACACACACACGCACATGCATGGACACACAAACGCATCCCCGACATGATTTTTTTCCACTCTTATCTCTTACAGACACATTCACATTAAAATCAAATGTGTGTAAGTGTGTACCCATTCAGGTTGTCACTTTTTTAATATTTGAGTTTATAGTTAGTTTTTCACACTTTTCCCAGCAAAGGGGAAGTTAGGAGAGGTAAATATTAATCACTTTATTATAACTCCTCTTTGGCAAAGCCTGAGGTCCAAATGTGCTGTAATTTTCCCCAGAATGACAGGTATGACCAGGTTATTATTTCATCTCACAAATAATACAGAGAAGAATTAATTTTATGGGGCATCTAGGTGGCGTGGCGGTCTATTCCGTTGCCTACCAACGCGGGAAACGCCGGTTCGAGTCCCCGTGTTACCTCCGGCTTGGTTGGGCGTCCCTACAGACACAATTGGCCATGTCTGCGGGTGGGAAGCCGGATGTGGGTGTGTGTCTTGGTTGCTGCACTAGTGCCTCCTTGGGTAGGTCGGGGTGCCTGTTTGGGGGGGGGGACTGGGGGGATAGCATGATCCTCCCATGCGCTACATCCCCTTGGTGAATCTGCTCACTGTCAGGTGAAAAGAAGCGGCTGGCGACTCTGCATATACGGGAGGAGGCATGTGGTAGTCTGTAGCCCTCCCCAGATCGGCAGAGGGGGTGGAGTGGACATCAGGACGGCTCAGAACAGTGGGGTAATTGGGGATACAATTAGGGAGAAAAAGGAGGATAAAATCCAAAAAAAGAATTAATTTCATATGTATAACAACAAACATATTATAGTGAATTCGAGGGGCAACTGGGAATCACAGAAGCTGGGACGCGAACCCGGGTCTCCCGTACCACGGGTGACTACATTAACCAGTCAACTAAAGGGTCCGACCCGTTAGCCAAGGGCTAGCGGGTCTAGTCATCCGTGGTCGTTACAATATCTTGGTCCCAGTCCATTTCTGTTGTGTGAACAAGAGACGTTCAGTTTCTGACAATATGGAGTTGCAGTTCATTTTGGAAAATCCGTGTCTCTGTTGACTGAGAAAGTCCTGCGGTCTCATTTATAAAAAAAATGCGTAAGATCCTCACTAAAAAGTGTACGTGTGCACAAAAGCCGAAAATGGCATGCACTAAAAAAAAAAAAAAGGACTTGAATGTGTGGGAGGCGTCATTATGCAGTCTGGCTTCAGTTCACCACCTCACCATATCTATGTTCGCGTACAGGTGTGCACATTCTCCCGTCAAGTTTGTTTTTACAGAGCACGAATTTTGCATGGGAAGTGGCATGCGCCTCTTTCAGGCTCCGTTTTGTGCTTACGTAACGGTTATAATTTTAAAAATTAAACCCCTGGTTCCTTCACTATGCTCCCCCTCCGCATCTGCATCTGTCCCTTTTTACTTCATATACTTATTCCTGACAGACGTCATATTAAAGAGGAAAATCTAAAACAACAGATTGATGAGGCAAATCACAGAGGAAACAGGGGCAGGGACGAGGAAACGGGGGCAGATCATGTGTGTGTGCAAATGTGTGTGTGCATGTACATTTCCATGTGCATCCATATTCATATGTGGGTGTAAGAGCATCGCTCGGTACCAGCGTATTCAGCAACAGCAGATGACTGACAGACTGCAGGGGAGTATTCACAGAGAACACAATGATCGGTGAGGTAGGAGCAAAGCCATATTTTGCCAAAAAAAAAGGCCTCGAGTTCAGTTTCTGACAGTGTCTGAGTCCCCAAAAACAGCAGAAATGTTGTGGCAGAGAGACGGGGCTTTGAAACAGAGGGCCCTGCCAGTGTCTCTCGGCTGGCGTGAGTACTCAGGCTGCTGAGTTTGCAGTAACTTGGGTATTTTTAAGTGCAGACTGAGGGCAGCTGGAAAGTAATGCAAGGCAATTGGTGTTCCTGGAGGAGAGCGACAACACTTCTTATATGTTGGTTAAGGAGAGGGGGACAGAATCCTGGAGATACCTTCCAGTATGTATCTAGGATGCGTGGGATGCTGTTTTAATGTGTTCGTTTTTGATTGAATCCTTCATTTTTTTATGTTTGAGGAGAACGATCTTCATTGTGCCCTCCCACCTGGAATTTTCCAACCATTTGTCGTTTCCAGAACCAAAATCCTTGAGTCACTTATTTCACTTCCAGTCTCTCCCATGTGTGTAAAGAATAGGTTCATCTTTTGTTTTGAGCCCGGACCTCATTAAAAAGTTGTCCGGCATCACGTTGTTCAGTATTGAGAAATTTGCCACTTTGCTGAATCTGGCCTTTGAAACAACTCAGTGGGGCAGTTGCATACAAAAGCCATGATGTATCCGCTTTTTGAAGACGGGAGGCTCACGGCACAGTTAGATAGTTCTTTGTTTGTTTTATGTTATTTCAGAATATGTTTTGATTATGAGCAAAATCCGATATGCCGGCAAGCTCCCCAATCCATAGTCTTCACGTGACGTCACATTCATATTGGAACGACCACCTGGTGGGCAAAACACTTCCCAAACGGCAGCATTATTGACCCATTCAGAACGAAAATACATATAACTGTCTGTACTTTTGTAAGCTTTCATCTTGGCAGGAGTGTAAGGAGAGGGATTCTCCACGAGATATATGTAAACATCGCCAAATTGGAGCTCTGGCAGGGACTTCGCTGTTTTTAGAGACTGAAATACTACGGCGGGTGCTGTATATGGATCGCAAGTGCCCAAAACTTGCAGTTTGTTAATATATCTTTGTTTTTCTTCTTTCGTAAGGTGATCCAAATAGTCATTGCTTGGAACAGCTGGAAAATTGACAGGTCTGTGCTGCTGCTCTACTGAGTTTCCACTGTTGGCCGCCATGCTGGAACTTTGTTTTGCCCGCCACTGTCACGTGACTGAAAACTGTGGATAAATCGGTGTTTTTGAAGGCTCCAGCAATTTCCCCCATTTGACTGTACTGAAGCCCAGTGAGAAGTTTTAAGTTTCCCAAAACTGTAGCAGTTAATTCTGTTTTTGTGTATATGATTCTAAATGAGGCACAGTGGCGCAGTGGTTAGCGGGGTCGCCTCACAGCAAGAAGGTCCTGGGTTAGAAAACCCCGGTTTAGTCCAACCTTGGGGGTCGTCCCGGGTCGTCCTCTGTGTGGAGTTTGCATGTTCTCCCCGTGTCTGCGTGGGCTTCCTCCGGGTGCTCCAGTTTCCTCCCACAGTCCAAAGACATGTAGGTCAGGTGAATCGGCCGTACTAAGTTGTCCCTAGGTGTGAATGTGTGTGTGTGTGTGTGTGTGTGTGTGTGTGTGTGTGTGTGTGTGTGTCGGCCCTGTGATGGACTCGCAGCCTGTCCTGGGTGTCCCCCCGCCTGCCGCCCAGTGACTGCTAGGTTAGGCTCCAGCTTCTTGCGACTCGAATTCAGATAAGCGGCTTGGGTAATGGATGGATGGATGGACGAGTCCTTTGGGGTTAAACCGCACAGCCATTGAAGTTAGGGGGAGTGGCCTGACAAAGAGTTAATGGGGGGGGGGTAACAATCAATCCTAACTCACTACTGAGAGATCGACATGTCGCTCATGTTTTGCCCTCAGGTGGAGACAAAGACACGTTAGTCAGCTCTTCGGAAGAAGACTCGGACGATACTTCCATTCCCTCCAATGAAGAACGTAAGGTAGGCCACTGACAGGGCCGTTGCCAGAAGGCCCAGGAATGCTCTGTTCATGGATGTCCCCCGCTGTGTGACACTGTCAATTCCAGTGTAAAGAATTAGACAAATATTGCTGCACAGGTTTTCAGTGTGAGTCACAAAAGGAAATAGTGTATGCAGCGTGCTCAAAATTTTGCAGAATGTGTGTTGCACATTTATGGATATTTACAACCAGTAAATCTGTCACAAGCTTGCAGGTTGTGTTGCAGACTTGAAGCACGCTGCACACACAGGTTTTGTTCTTCAGCTTCATGGACTGGCATGCACATTTGTACATTTGTGTGACAGGTTTGCAGTTCAAGTTACAACCTCACATCTTTTAATGCAAGTACGACAAGTTGTAGTTTAATTTTCCGTAGGGGTATACTGTCAAAAAAACTGCAGACTTTCTAAATGACTTGAAAAGGAAATACTGATTAAAACTGACGGTAGCGTACTCGTTCATTTTACAAAATGTAGTTGATACATTTGCAGATGGTTTGCTATGATAAGAAAAAGCAAAAAATACTATACTATAAAAAAACAAGATTGTAAGTTGTGTCACAAATACATGATTTGCTTTTTAAATTTAGATTTTTTTGGGGGGAAGGGGGTTCCCCCTTTTTCTTCCCAGTTGTTCCTTCGGCAGTCCATCAAAAACGATGATGACTGTGATGCAGCTGAAGCTCGGGAAGCACGCCTGTGGGCCATCGGGCTGCATTAGAGACACAATATCGTGCACATGTCACAGACGAATGTTGTTTGAGTTGGTCCGTTACAAGCTCTCCTCAAAAGTGCTTTTCTCATCAAACTCTCCTCACATCACGCCTTGCACAGTAGTTAAGACAGGCGGTGTCGTGCCCCCCCACCCAACAGTCTCTCTCTGGACCTCATAACCCATTCCTAAGCGGTACACCATAGTGCAACGGGCTCAGTAGATAAAGAGGTTGCCCCATAGTGACAGCTTACTTGTCAAGTGATGTCACCAGGGAGTATCCACACACTGGTGGGCCTGCGTACCGCACGTCTAGGTGCCAGACCTCCTCCGAGTCCCTTGTAGTTCAGCCAGGGTCCAAGGTGTACCCAATTACCATGTGTTAAGGAGGCACTACATAGGGCTTACTGTTGGAGAGGCTCTGTACTGGCAGGGTGAGACTTACGTACTCAGCTCTCCTGTTAGCATTTCTGCTAGCCAGTGGTGAAGGTTGAGAGTGAGATGTGACAGGCACAGAACACTACACTAACACACTAGACACTTCACAACAACCCCGCTTCTTACAGAAAAATGTCGGACACACAATCATACTTGGCCAATTACCGCACTCTTCCAAGCTGTCCCAGTCGCTGCTCCACCCCCTCTGCCGATCCGGGGAGGGCTGCAGACTTCCACATGCCTCCTCCGATACATGTGGAGTCGCCAGCCACTTCTTTTAACCTGACAGTGAGAAGTTTCACTAGGGGGATGTAGTGCATGGGAGGATCATGCTATTCCCCCCAGTCCCCCCCCCCCCGAACAGGCACCCCAACCGACTGGAGGAGGCGCTAGTGCAGCAATACCAGGACACATACCCACATCCAGCTTCCCACCTGCAGACATGGCCAATTATGTCTGTAGGGACGCCCGACCAAGCTGGCGGTAACACAGGGATTCGAACCGGCAATCCCCGTGTTGGTAGGCAACAGAGTAGATCACTACATTACCCGGACACCCCCGTAAATTTACAGATTAGTGTCAGACATTTGTTTATTTGTCTTGGTAGTTTGCGAGTCAAGTCACAACCTCGCACTCCTCATAATAAAACATGCATTCATTGTACAAGTAGAGCTACCCTATGTTACACGCCTTATCATTTAGGTACAACTACCTCATTATACTGGTATACACAGGTACAGTTGAGATTGGCAGTAATTTATGCCCAGACAGAAGCAGTATCCCGCGGTTAGATCACAAAGACATTTTGCCGTCAGACATGGCAAACTTCTCTTAGTTACTGTGTTACGCAGTTATGCTGTCATCGGTGTTCTTTGCCTTTCTGACCAATCAAGTTGGCAGACCATTGCGTGTGCACACGGCCATGGATGATCAGAGGGTAATCAATATGTAAAACTTTATTTACATATTGATTTCAATTTGCTTTCCTTTGGCCACCGCTGACCAATAACAAGATGGTAGATTGTCTGCAGGGGGAGCCACCGCCACCGTGCTTTCATGAATGAGCTCAGAGTACCGCGGTGTTGGTTTTGCATTGGCGCAATGCTGGTAGGAATCAGGAACAATCAGTAACAATTTATTTGTCACTTCATCTTATGTATGCGTACGTACACAAAAGAAACAAAATTCCGTTTCCCCCAGCCCACAGCAGTGCAACACAAGACAAAAACACACATCCAAAAACCTCCAAAAACAACACAACCAAAAACGTACAAAAACAGAGAGAACAAAGAAAAAACAGCCAACAACACAGTCCACCCAGTGCAACACAGTCCGAAAACTCCACCGTCCACAGAACCAACGTCAGCCAGGATGACTGTCGGAACTGCCGGTCTGCATGGGCTAGTGGTTAGCTTAGCCTGCCCCGCTTCCGCGTCCTGTCAGACCACCCTTGGTGTGTCCTCTTCAGGCAAGCTCCAGGCAGGGCCGTGGTCCTTGGGCCCATCGGATGTAGCAGACCAGGCTCCCTTAGCCGATCCAACGCCAGCTGTCCAGCCAGACACCTTCGACACACCTCCCCCGCACTCCACACGACAACACAAAGGCATAATGCAGACAAAAACACTGCACAGTCGACGCTAGGCGAGGCCACCACCAGACCGCCTCGGTGTTTCCTCTCGGGCGGGGCCGTGGGCTAGCAGTAGTTACTAGTAGTAGTTACTGCTGAGTTTCATTAATATGGTCCACTCTGTCTGCTCTGAGTCTAGTTTAGCCACACGGTCAAAGTTGGCCTCAGACTCCCTCAGGTACAGTACATCTCTGTCTTATAGTTAGTCACCTGTTTGTCCTAAACAGAAATTGTTACGCTTGAATCTTAATGTCAGAGGCAAAAAGCATGTTCTGTGGCTTGCTGACTCGTTGGTTGACTCTGTTCTCAGGACATCATGGTGGGCTCCATGTACCAGGCGAAAATCCCTCCTCTCTGCCCATACAGCTACCAGGAGAGAGGTAAGCACCACAACACCTTCTCTGCCCAGGCGTCTGGGTGAATATACAAATACAGTGCCTGCAGTGATCATAATGGTGAATGCTGAGAATTTTCTCCCATGAGGGATTAACAGTTTACCAAAAGAAAAACAATGATTGTTTTGGACACCGATGATAAAAACTATTTGATGAAGTCATGTGTTTCTGGTGTTGATTTAAAAAAAAAAAGATTTTAGCAGAGTTAAACATGTTAAAATTGTATTTTGTATCAAGAGTCTTCATGAAACTTCTCAAATACACTGAATTAAAGTGCTTCATTTTATAATCTTCTCCTTCTCGTCTCCTCTTTCTCATCTTCCTTTTCTGCACTTCGTATGCTCCCTTCCACCTGCTGTCCTTTTTTCTCATCCCCCTCTTTCCCACTTGACACACTTATATGCTGCCCCACTTTTCTTCCCCTTCCCCATCTCCATCTTCTCACAATTTATCCCCTGCCACTGCCCCTACTCTCTCTCTCTCTCTCCCCCCCTCTCTCCCCCCCCCCCAACCTCTCTCCAGCCCATGAAAGTAAAGACCAGTTGCTATGGAGTCCAAGGGTGCTACCGATGCAGGAGGTGGAGGAGTTCCTGCTGTGTGCTCAGAGGCTGGGTGGCCAGGAGATGGCAGCACAAACACAGATACCAGTGGACACCGTCCGTGACAACGAACAGGTAATACCAGCCCCCATTACCCCGTTGGCCTTGAAAAGAGAGAGGCTGACTATGCTGCTTCCTTCTCTGGCAGTGGGAGGAAGTTGGGCTCAAACTGTGAGCTGCATTTGGGCCTGTGTTGTGTCCACCCATGTTGCTAAAGAGTCCTTGAGCAAGTTGGCAACCCAACAACTCCCTCTCAGAGGGCTGCATTGCTTGTGAAGGAAAATTGTGTCCGTGTGCATGTTGGAGGAATATGCAGTAAGACCAGCCCCGCATACCTTGTGCAAATTTCAGCAAATAAAATTATCTTTCCAGTAACTCTACCCCCCACCATCACTTTTTGTTATTTCTTCAGACTTCGAGGCCCTTTAGCGGTTTCCTGTGCTGGTACATACTGTACTTTATAATTTAAGAAAAATATTATTTTGGTAGTTCGTTAAAGTCTCTGTAAAACCCATTAATAATAATAATAATAATAATAATAATAATATACATTTTCTTTGTAGAGTGCTTTCCACAGTACTCGGAAGCTTTACTTATGTTAAAATAAACATAAAAACAACACACCAAAAACATAAAACAAACAACATTATTCACACATTAAAAGCAATTCTGAAGAGGTGAGTTTTGATTGATGATTTAATATGGACAGATCGGCACAATCTCTGATATGTGGAGGAAGTTCCAGAGGGAGGGGGCAGAAGGCTGTGTCACCCCGGGTCTGGTGCTTGGTCCTGTGTGGTGGAGACAGGAGGTTGGCATCTGAGAAACGAAAGCCGCGGGAAGGATTATGGTAGTGGGGCAGGTCGGTGAGGTATGAGGGGCTTTGTGAGTGAGAAGGACTTTGAATTGGATCCATTGTGGGACATGGAGCCAGTGGAGGTTCGGGAGGACAGGAGTCATATGGTCACGGCTGCTGGAGTGGGTGAGCAGGCAGGCAGCAGAGTTGTAGATATACTGGAGTTTGTTTAGGACTTTGGATGATGAGCTGTAGGGAATGCTGTTGCAATAGTCAGTTCTGGATGTGATGTAATGAAGGCATGGATCAAGGTTTCAGCAGCAGAGAAGGAGAGTAATGGGCGGAGATGAGTCATGTTTTCAGATGGAAAAAGACAGTTCTAGGGCCTCATTTATAACCATTGCATACACACAAAACGGAGCCAGAAAGAGGTATACACCACTTCCCATGCAAAATTTGTGATTAAAACAAACTATAACAAACTTGACGGGAGAATTGGTACCCCTGTACGTCAACACAAATGGTGAGGTGGTGAATCAAAGCCAGATTGTATAATGATGCCTCTCACACATTTAAGTGTGATTTTATTTATCTATTTTTGCTGCACGCCATTTTCAGCTTTTGTGCACATGTGCACTTTTATTAAGGATCATATGCACTGTTTTATAAATGAAACCCCTGGTGATTTGATTGACATGGTGTTCAAAGGAGACGTTGCTGTTGAAAATGATACCAAGGTTGCAGATGTGTGGGGAGGGACAGTGAGTGGAGTTATCAATGGTGAGGCAGAAGTTTTGAGTGGTTTTGTCAAGGGATTTGGGTCTGATGATGATCATGTCAGATTTATTACAATTTAGTTTGAGGAAGTTTGCTTACATCCAAGATATTATTTCAGTGAGGCAGTTGGTCAGACTGGAGTAAGGTGTAGTGGTGATAGATTTAGTAGAGATGTAGAGCTGGATGTCATCAGCATAACAGTGGAAGTGGAGACCATGACAATGTGTGATGTTACCAAGGGGGAGCATGTAAAGGATGAACAGGGGAGGACCAAGGACCGAACCCTGGGGGACGCCTTGGGACAGAGGAGCAGTGAAAGAGGTGCAGCTGTTGATGTTGATGAACTGTTGTCCGTTTGTGAGATATGACTTTAGCCAGGAGAGGGCAGCGCTGGTGATGTTGAGGGAGGATTCAAGGTGAGAGAGAAGAATGGTTTGGCTGATGGTGTAGAAAGCTGTATTGAGGTTGAGGAGGATGAGAAGGCTAAGGTGGCCAGAGTCTGCGGAGAGGAGGAGGTCGTTAGTGACTAAGGAGGGCTGTTTCTGTGTTATGAGCGGAAACCAGATTGAAATGGTTTGAACAAGTCGTTGAGAAGGTGAACTTTCAGTTGGGAGGTGACAACAATTTCCAGTATTTTTGACAGAAAGGGGAGATTGGAGGCCGGAAATTGCTCATGATATCAGGGTTGAGCCCAGGTTTTTTGAGGGTGGGGTGAAGCAGCCAGTCTAAGTGTATGAGGGACCGAACCAGAGCTGAAAAACGAGTTAATGATATCTGTGATGAGTGAGGAGATAGCTGTTTTTAATGGGGGCCAGCTGATCAAGACAGATGGAGAGTGAGTCATTATAATAATAATAATTGGCAAGATCGGAGGGATTATCAGACAGTGGGGGAGGAGAGGCAGAGATTTTACTGGCAAGAGAGGCAGAAAGAGCTGAGGGGGAGATAGATTTGAGATTTCTGGAGGATATTATAAGTTTGACTTTTGGGATGGGGATAGGGATGTGGAAAGTGGAAATCTGGAAAATGTGAAGGGAGGTGCACAGAGAGAGTTGTCGATGGGGGGGGGGCACCTTAATGAGGAGCGCCACCTGGTGATTCCACCCAATAGCAAAATGTTTTTACAATCATCATAAAATACCTTAAAGGCCGCTGTTCCACACCATTACAGATTCTACCTTTAATATCATACAGACCTCCTTAATATTTGAAACCAGGTTTTTGTGAGCGGTACACATGCATATTTGTATAGGTATATTTACAGCTCACAGAGACAATTGCAGATTCATTACACAGATCTCAGCAGAGAGTCTTTATGCATGCTCAATAATCCAGGTAAGGAAATCACAGAAAGTTGAATCAGTTCATCTGGACACAACGTTTAGTGACAGACACGTTTCATCACTCATCTAAGTGACCTCTTCAGTCTCAGCTGACTGCAGGTGTCCCACCCTTATAAACAATACAGTGGCATAATGACCGAAACCAACGACCAGTGTCATATGCAAATATGGGTGTGACCATGAACTACAGTTACAATGGCCACGTGTACTGTACACAGATTGGGGAATGTTTGCAATCACAGCATTGTAAGATGGTGACAGAGGTGGGGATACCTGCAGTCAGTTGAGACTGAAGAGGTCACTTATATATGAGTGATGAAACGTATCTGTCACTAAACGTTCTGTCCAGATCAGGGACGGGCAACTTTGATAATATAGAGCAGTGGTTCCCAACCTTTTTCTCAAGGGACCCCTAGTTTACCATTGTATACACTGAGGACCCCCCCCACCCCCACCCATGTACAATTACAAAAAAAAGGGGGGGGCAAAACTCCCTGGGTTGACCCACCGTCTCAGGGTGTTTAGCAGTCTGGTGTTGCTGCAGTTTGCAGGGTTTCATACTTTCATTTGCCAATTTGTCACCGCAGATGACACATTCAGTTCTAACTTTGTCCATTGCCTCTATGAAGCCAAGCTCAATATAACTGTGTTGGTAATTCCTCTTCTTTTTCTTTTTAAGAAATTCAGCATTCTCTTCCCTGATGCTTGGCCATTTTTGCATCCGCCTTTTTTTTCCTTTTTCCTTTTTTTTTCCTGTGTGCTAGTTAATTTAGCCAGCTTGCTCTGTTAGTTTAGCTCCGTGAATACTGCTGGTGTTCACATCTACACGCGCTCTTATCCTCGTGAGATTTTTTCAAGTATATGTCTTTATTCTACTACTACTTTCGGCTGCTCCCATTAGGGGTTCGCCACAGCGGATCATTCGTTTCCATTTCTACCTGTCTTCTGCATCTTCCTCTGTCACACCAGCCACCTGCATGTCCTCCCTCACCACATCCATAAACCTCCTCTTCGGCCTTCCTCTTCTCCTCTTCCCTGGCAGTTCCATATTCAGCATCCTTCTCCCAATATACCCAGCATCTCTCCTCCACACATGTCCAAGCCATCTCAATCTTGCCTCTCTTGCTTTGTCTCCAAACCGTCCAACTTGAGCGGTCCTTCTAATATACTCATTCCTAATCCTGTCCTTGTTCGTCACTCCCAGTGATAATCTTAGCATCCTCAACTCTGCCCCCTCCAGCTCCACCTGTCTTTTCATCAGTGCCACTGTCTCCAAACCATTTAACATAGCTGGTCTCACAACCATCTTGTAAACCTTCCCTTTAACTCTTGCTGGTACCCTTCTGTCACAAATCACTCCTGACACTCTCCTCCACCCACTCCACCCTGCCTGCACTCTCTTCTTCACCTCTCCTCTGCGCTCCCCGTTACTTTGGGCAGTTGACCCCAAGTATTTAAACTCATATACCTTCGTCACCTCCACTGCTTGCATCCTCACCATTCCACTGTCCTCCCTCTCATTCACGCATAGGTATTCTGTCTTGCTCCTACTGACTTTCATTCCTCTTCTCTCTAGTGCATACCTCCACCTCTCAAGGCTCTCCTCAACCTGCACCTTACTCTCGCTACAGATCACAATGTCATCCGCAAACATCATCGTCCATGGTGACTCCTGCCGGATCTTGTCCGTCAACCTGTCCATCACCATGGCAAACAAGAAATAGCTCAGAGCCGATCCTTGATGTAATCCCACCTCCACCTTTTTGTATATAGGCGGTCTCAGCTGTCTCAATTTGTTTTTCTAATTCAATTTGTTTAGCCATATTCCGTTTTTTCTTAAAAGAGGCATGCTGAATGACATGTCCTCTTAGGAAGGCTTTCATGGCTTACCATGCTGTTCCCATTGATGGGGATGTTAGTAGATTAGTTTCCTTATAGGGGTTTATTTGGGCTTTTAAGGATTCTCTGAAGCCAGCATCCAGAAGAAGGCTTGAATTCATCCTCCATCCTGGAGTCCTATTCAACTTGTTAAAGGGTAGAATGCTGACCATTACATGAGCGTGGTCTGAAATGTGAATACTACCAATAATAGAGGATATTGCAGAGGACACAACGGAGTCTGAGATAAAGAGGTAATCAATCCTAGAGAGTGTGCCATGAGGTGGGGAGTAGTATGTATATTCTCTGGAAGTTGGATTATGTAGGCGCCAGTCATATATGTATTTTATACATATATGACTGACAGCCTTAAACTCAAGAAGGCTTCGCGATGCCCCCGTGGAGTTTGGCGTCCCCTAGTGGGGGCAAGCTTGTGACCGTGCACTTCCACCAGTGGGATACTGCAACCCCATCACTAAATTAATTAATTATAGCTATTAATTTTTAAAAAAATTATAATATGTATACATATATATGTATATATATATATGTATATATATATATATATATATATATATATATATATATATATATATATATATATATATATATATATATATATTCCTGAGTGATATACCATTATTTCAGTGCAATGAGGTCTCAAAAATCATCATTCAATAATGGTACAAAAGTTAACATTCACACTGAGTGCAACAACTAATATTCATGTTTGTCGTGCATTTCTTCTCTGCCCTCCCATTCAAATAAACAAGCATTTCGCTCAAAATGGACTGCATTTTATGTAGCGCTCTTCTAGTCTACCGACCACTCAAAACGCTTTTTTATAACGTATGACTCACATTCACTCATTCACACACACATACACTGATGGAGCCATTGAAACTCACCCACAGCCATGTTCTCACCTCCAAGAGCTTTAGCCATCTCTACTGCACATGGCATCACCGTTTCGCCATCTGACAAGGGCTTCTTTGCTTTAGCAAGCTCAAGGGAAACAGCATAGGACGCCATGAGAGAGGACTCCTGTGTAGATGTGGCTTTGGTGAAAAGGCTCTGCTGCCGATGTATTTTGCCTTTGAGGTCAGTGATGATGGTGGCTCTGGCACCTCCGGTGTACATGCCATATTTGATTTTGGTTTTTTAATTTTTTTTTTGTGGCATTTTCCACCTTTTATTCAATAGCGACAGTTGGGAGAGACAGGAAAGGCAGGGGAGAGAGAGGGGATGGCATGCAGCAAAGGGCCCGGGCTGGATTCGAACCCAGGCTGCTGTGGTAAGGACTCAGCCTTATGTGGTACGCACTCTACCAGGTGAGCCACCGGGGCACCCCCCATATTTGTCTTTGTGCGTGGTATTGTAGTGGCGACTCAAGTTGAAATCCTTCGTGGCTGATTTTGTTCCCAGGCACACTAGACACACAGGTTTGCCTTTGAATTCCATAAAAAGGGCGGCACGATGGCGCAGTGGTTAGCGGGGTCGCCTCACAGCAAGAAGGCCCTGGGTTCGAGCCCCGGGGTAGTCCAACCTTGGGGGTCGTCCCGGGTCGTCCTCTGTGTGGAGTTTGCATGTTCTCCCCGTGTCTGCGTGGGTTTCCTCCGGCTGCTCTGGTTTCCTCCCACAGTCCAAAGACATGTAGGTCAGGTGAATTGGCCGTGCTAAATTGTCCCTAGGTGCGAATGTGTGTGTGTTGGCCCTCTGATAGCATCGTGACCTGTCCAGGGTGTCTTCTCCGCCTGCTGCCCAATGACTGCTGGGATAGGCTCCAGTATCCCCGCGACCCTGAGAGCAGGATAAGCGGTTTGGATAATGCATGGATGGATGGATGGAAAAAGATATTCTGTTTCCCATCTTGCCTGGAAGACACGGTTCTCTAGGTCGTTTTCTTTTTTTTGCCACTCGTGTCTCTCCTCATCACGTGTCATTGTGGAAGAGGCCTGCCGAGACCAAGACGAGACCATGTGCAAACAGATGCTTGGCTACAGGCCTCTTGTGTTTCGAGGGAGCGCCCTCTATCAGTGGACAGTATAATTATAATTGGGATCCGGTTCAATGTAGTCAAATGGCCTGCTTGCTTCCAACGCCTGCGAGGCCAACAATATACTGGTATTTGGAAAGTGACCCATGGCCCGTACTGAGTGAGGATGGGGACTGAATTCCGGGCCGTCAGTTGCCCGTGTCTGGTCCAGAAGAACTGATTCAACTTTCTGTGATCTCAGCAAAGAATAATCGTGAAACCAAAATTCCATATGAATTAAGTAAAAATCCATCTAGTGAACATGAATGGTATTTCAGTTTGCGGTTGTGCAGTGGCTGATTAATTCAAACTGTTAGGGGCCGTTCTTGTGTTGGTTATAATTTCCTTACAGACTGCCCACTTCACTGTTTCCAGGAGAATAAAAATATCAAGAGCACTGTGTCCTCTCATCCCCATCCATGTCTCTGAGGAGTGAATTGCATTTGGCAGGTGAAATCCATAAATCTGCTTCCAGTGTGGGAACACGGCGGCGCGAATTCACATTTGCGGCGGCCTCATCCAGTACCGTCCATGCAGTGTCTTTGTCCATGTCTGCGTTTAAGTTTTGTCTTCGTTTGATCGCTGGGAGAGCTTGGTCTGCTGCGTCGGGCCCAGGGACCACGGCCCTGCCTGGAGCTGCGATCGAGGAGGTAACACCGAGGGCGGTCTGACAGGGCACAGAAGCAGGGCAGGCTAAGCTAACTGCTAGCCCATGCAGACTGGCAGTTCCGATAACACTAAGGGTGGTCTGGCGGTGGCCTCACCTGCAATTGGTAGTGTTTTTGGTGTCGTCGTGTGGAGTGCGGGGAGGTGTGTCGATGATGTCTGGCTGGGAGAGCTGGTGTTGGATCAGCTGTGGGAGCCTGGTCTGCTGCGGCTGGTGGGCCCAAGGACCACGGCCCCTGCCTGGAGCTGCGCCTGAGAAGGAAGCACCGAGGGCGGTCTGACATAGGGTTGCCAACCGTTCCTTAAAATAAGGAATAATTCCTTATTATATATAAAATATATATATAAATTATGTATGTGTGTGTGTGTGTGTGTGTGTGTGTGTGTGTGTGTGTGTGTGTGTGTGTGTGTGTAGTGTAAGGCACATTATATCTGTTATGCCCGCGCCCCCCCATCCATCCAACCCCTGTCCCGTGTTCCTTATTTCCATTTCAAGGAGTTGGCAACCCTAGTCTAACAGGATGCGAAAGCAGGGCAGGCTAAGCTAACTTCTAGCCCATGCAGACCGACAGTTCCAACAGGCCTCCTGGCTCGCATTCGTTCCCTTGGACAGTGATTTTTTTTTGTTTTGTTTTGATAAATGTGTAGTATGTGTGTTCTTGAAGTTCTTGGATATGTGTTTTTGTCTTTGTACTGCTGTGGGCTGGGGGAAACGATATTTTGACAAATAAAGTGTTCCTGATTCCTGATAATTTCCTTACAGACTGCCCACTTCACTGTTTCTAGGAGAATAAAAATATCAAGAGGTCCTCTCACCCCCATCCATGTCTCTGAAGAGTGACTTGCATTTGTCAGGTGAATCCATACAGGATCAGAGCTCACCTGGATTCACGTGGACAGTGTGTTTTTAGCCGAGAGCTCATGTGCAACAGAAATTTTGTGACCCTCACTACAGATGTGGAAGTCGTTTTACAGTCGTTTTTTTTTTTCTTCTGAAGGTTGTGTCTTTTAGCCTCAACCCCTGCCTGTTCTGTTTTGCTCCCAGGCGCTGTATGAACTAGTTAAATGCAACTTCAATGCCGAAGAGGCCCTGAGACGATTACGCTTCAATGTGAAAGTATTCAGTGGTAAGATCTTCCTTCTTCCCCTGCCCTCGACATTGTACGTAGTGATGAAGCAGCTCCGACGTGTCATCAGTCAGGGACAGTGGCTAGCAGCCATTATTGACTCTCCATGAACTCCTCCTTTGCCCCCACTTCGGTTTTTTTAGATTTGAATGATATTTACAAATGGAGTTAGATAATGTTCCCATAGCACTCATGTTTTCAATGTCAGGCTTCAGATTCATCTGCTTCACCCCAGACCTGATCTGTGGTTACAAACCAAGGCTGCAACTTGCCATGATTAACATTAGGGGGCGTCTGTGTAGTGTAGCGGTCTATTCCGTTGTCTACCAACACAGGGATTGCCGGTTCGAATCCCCGTGTTACCTCCAGCTTGGTCGGGCATCCCTACAGACACAATTGGCCATGTCTGCAGGTGGGAAGCCGGATGTGGGGTATGTGTCCTGGTTGCTGCACTGGCGCCTCCTCTGGTCGATTGGGGTGCCTGTTCTGGGGGAAGGGGGAACTAGGGGGAATAGCATGATCCTCCCACGCGCTACGTCCCCCTGGGCGAAAAACTCCTCACTGTCAGGTGAAAAGAAACGCCTGGTAACTCCACATGTATCAGTGGAGGCATGTGGTGGTCTGCAGCCCTCCCCGGATTGGCAGAGGGGGTGGAGCAGCGACCGGCATGGCGCAGAAGAGTGGGGTAGTTGACAGGATACAATTGGAGAGAAAAAGATGGAAAAAAACAAGCTAAAATCAAGGGCAAACAACATTTAGTATAAATAAGTGAGGTAGTAAAAATGATGATGAGACAATAAAAGACAGCGACGGCTTTTAAAGTTCAAATAGTGCATGGAATTATTGCACATAGTTGTCGATATTGCGGTGGCTTTAGATTGTTAAATGAAAAAAAAAACTCAGAAAAAACCCTAACTAAAACTGAACATTTGTGATGAATAAGAATTGATCCAAAGCTGAGAAGAATCACAACTACACCCCTGCTCTGCTTTCTCCTCGGTAGAAGAATTGTGTGCCTGGAGTGAAGAGGAGTGTAGGAACTTTGAACAGGGCTATCGAGCTTATGGAAAGAATTTTCACCTTATTCAGGCCAACAAGGTAAGTGCTTTCAAATCAAAAATTCAAACACACATAAGCACGAATGTATCATCAGTGAATTTTCATATTGCGTCCCAAAACTGACCTGTCCAGACCTGCTTCATCTGACCTACCAGCTGTATGTGTACAGACTGTCTTATCTGTGTGCAGCATGCACACCGTATATGAGAAATTAATAATAGTTCCTAGGTGGTGCAGTGGTTAGCGTGGTCGCCTTGCAGCAAGAAGGTCCTGGGTTTGAGCTCCAGGGTAGTCCAACTTTGGGGGTCGTCCCGGGTCATCCTCTGTGTGGAGTTTGCATGTTCTCCCCATGTCTGCGTGGGTTTCCTCCGGGTGCTCCGGTTTCCTCCCACAGTCCAAAGACATGTGGGTCTGGGGCCTCATTCATCAATCGTTCGTACGTACAAATTTGCTCTTACACCCATGGATTTTTTTTTGCTCTCAGATTTGTCTGACAGACCAGAGTAGAACCTGGCTAACCCTGAATTTGGACACTAGTTAGTTAACACTGATGTTGCAGGCCTGAGTGATTGCTCGTTGCAAGAGGTAGACAATAGATGTTAGGGGGAAGGAATTACAGATAACCACCAGGCTTTGCTGCTACCTGCCAGACAATTTGGAGGGCTAAAAAATTCCATGGGTGTGTAAGAACAAATTTGTACATACAAACGATTGATGAATGAGGCCCCAAGTGAATCAGCCATACTAAATTGTACCTAGGTGTGAATGTGTGTGTGTTGGCCCTGTGATGGACTGGCGGCCTGTCCAGGGTGTCTCCCCGCCTGCCGCCCAATGACTGCTGGGATAGGCTCCAGCATCCCTGAGGGCAGGATAAGTGGTTTGGATAATGGATGGATGGATAATAGTTCCTGCTTCCAGCAAAAAAAATAGGCTTGTGAATAAAACATTATGATAAATGAATATTTTTTCAAGTATTTATTCCATATACACAAGTTTAGTCATTTTAGATGTGCTCTTTCCAGGTACGAACACGCTCTGTGGGGGAGTGTGTGGAGTATTACTACATGTGGAAGAAGTCGGACCGCCATGAGTACTTTACTCAACAGACCTCAGCCAAGCTTGGCCGCAAGAAGTACAGCCTGCAGTCTGGGAACATGTAAGTAGGGGCTTGGACACAAGTGACCTGGTCCTCTGGAATGAACCCATAGCTCCACCACACTGCTTGTTGGGCAAAGTTGTTATATTGGCCCCCTTTTTACATGTGGCACAAATTGCCTCTTTTGGTGGATGAATGCCTAATGGCCTGTGTTCCTGACATTGTTACACCATCCCATCATCTCATCCTTCGGATGAGACGTTAAACCTGACTCATGTCCTGACTCACTGTGGTCATTAAAGATACCAAGGCACTTATCACAAACAGTAGGGGGCTCCCCAATGTCCTGGCAAAATTCCCAACCTGGCTCTCTCCATCTGGCCACCTACTCATCCCCCCTGTGTAATTGGCTCAATGATTCCTCCCTCTCCATTTCAAGCTGATGTGTGGTGAGTGTTCTGGTCCAAAATGGCTGTTGTGCATCACCCTACTTTCAACATGAAGCACTTTGGGTGTCTAGATAAAGCGCTATATAAATGTAATCCATTATTATTATTTTTAATTTTTTAACCTACATTACAACAATGCTTGTCACTGGAAAATGAAGGCATACATGTGCAGGATGTGTGTAAATGTTTAGTTTCCCATGTTGCTCCTGCACAACACAGCTGCACATTATGGGAGATAGCCTACCTCATGCCTCTCTACTTTTCACCTGGCAGCTGTAGGCTTCTCTAGGAGAACATAACACGTGCAAAAGCACACACTTTTCCCCCCAGACCTTCCTGCAGTTGTACACTCACTCACTCATCCAGCATCGTCCTTGTGGGCATTAACTGCTCGCACTGCCTGCCCGATGACGTTGTCCCATCTGTCCCTGTCTCTTATGGCGTTGAAAATTTCAGCAATAGAGTGTCCTGTCCATACCTTTAAATGGTCCCTATACTTCATCCTGAGGCGGCCACGTCCTCGTTTACCCTCCATCTTCCCTTGTATGATGTCTCTTGTGAGAGAGCATTTTTTGTTTCGGCTAGAATGCCCAAAGAAACTCATCTTTCTTTTAACAGTGGCACCATATAGTTCTCGTTTGACGCCAAGTTGTTGTAGGATGCTTTGATTGGGATTGGTTCTTTACTCTCACCAGTTGATATTTAAGAGTCTTTGGTAGAAACACGTTTCAGCAGATTGTATTGTATCTGTATCTTTTTGTCTCAGTATCCAGCCTTCTGCCCCATATGTCACTGTAGGCCATATTATTGCCTTTAGAATTTTTATTTTTAGTTTGTTGAGTAGGTCTTTGTCTTCCCAGATATTTTTCAGTTCGATAATTTTTGTTTTTGCAATGGCAATACATGTTTGGATATCTTTGGAACAGTAGCCATCATGAGATTTCAAGGAGCCCAGATATTTGAAGTTTTCAACTCTTTCAAGTTCTTCACCCTCTATTTTGATAGGTTGGTATGTGCCTTTCCCAATGTGCATTGCTTTGGTCTTTTTTGTGTTTAATTTCATATTCTTTAGCTGGCCTTTGTTGTTTATGTTGTCAAGGAGGTCTGTTATTTCTTGATGGTTGTTTCCACAGAGACCTGTGTCGTCTGCGTATCTCAGGTTTGATATTTTTCTGCCTCCGACTTTGATTCCTGAATTCTCGACTTCTGCTTCTCTCATGATCTGTTCAGTGTAGATACTGAAGAGATGAGGAGAGAAGATGCATCCTTGACGAACGCCTTTTTGAATTTTGAAGGGGCTTATGTGGTTGTTGTTCCAACGGATAATAGCTTCTTGGTCTTTGTATAGCGATGCTATGAGTGATACGAGGTGAGGTGGAAAGCCCATATTCTCCATTGTGTCAAAGAGTTTTGCATGACTTACATTATCAGAAGCCTTACTGTAGTCTATGAAAACTATGTACCCCTCTTTTTCATTGTATTCATTAATCCTCTCAATGAGGACTTGTAATGCACATAGCATATCAGCTGTTCCTCTTCCAGCTCTGAAACCATCTTGTTCTTCTGCCATTTCAGTCTCTATTTTGCTCTTCAGTTTGTTTAAAATGATGTAAAGTAAAATTTTGCTTGTGTGGCTAATAAGAGCTATGGTCCGGTAATTTGAGCATTCCTTTGGGTCGCCTGATTTGTAGAGCATTACAAATTCTTGCTTTTTCCATTCTTGTGGCCACTCTTGTTTTTGCCAAATCTTGGTGCATAGCAGGTGGATGGCCTGTTTTCCTGAGTTTCCAGAATGTATAATTAGTTCAGCAGGTATATTGTCTAAACCTGGCGATTTGCCTGCTCTAAGATGTTTTATAGCATCCTCAATTTCATTCATAAGTGGCGGAGGTTCAAGTTCTGTTCTTACTTCTGCTACGATTAGGCTGACTTCATTTTGCGGGAGGCAAAAAAGCTCTTCTCCACATTCTTTCCATCTGTTCATGACTTTTTCATTTTCATTTATAGTGTTCTTGTCTTTGTCCTTCACACATAGTTGGTTAGGTGAAAAGGGTTTTCGTTTCACAGACTTGATTTGATCGAAGAATTCTTTTGATTAGTTCTCTTTGTCGAATTCAGTAATCTTCTGGCATTCCTGTTCCAGCCAAGTACGCTTATCTCGCTGAATCTGTCGCTGTACTTTTCTTTTGAGATTCTTATATTCCTTTAAATTGTTGCTTATTCTAGCCTTTCTCTTTTGTTCGGCAGTTTTTACAGTTTCATCATTTATCCATGGCTTTGTCTTCTTTTGTTTCTTTTTCCCTAATGTTGTGTCTGTGGCGGGCAAATCTATAGATTTGATGCTTTGCCATAATTCCTCAGGCGGTGTCTCTTCTGAGATGGTTGTGAGGAGAGTTTCAAACTTATTTTCTGTCTTAATTTGGAAATTCGTCTTTATGCTTTCATCTTTGTGTTTTTCTACATCATGTCTTCGTGTGGGCATTGTTGTTTGTGCTTTGAATGTTTTGATTCTTACTTTTGCGCAAACCAAGATGTGGTCGGTGTCACAATCTGCTCCTGGTCGATTTTTGCAGTTGAGAAAAGATGTCATCCAACCTCTATTTACCAAAATGTAGTGAATCTGGTTTCTTGATTGTTGATCAGGTGAAATCCATGTATAGCATCTTCTTGGGTGATGTTTAAACATCGTATTTGTGATGGTCATTTTATTTGCTTGACAGAAAGTCAAAAGTCTCTGTCCTCTGTCATTACGTTGTCCTAGGCCATACGGTCCGAGACCGCTGTTCCTCTGTTCACCTTCTCCAACTTTTGCGTTGAAATCTCCCATTATTATGAGTGGATCTTTGTGCTTCAGGGAGTCTTTGACCGTTTGTAGCTGGTCATAAAAATCCTCTACTTCTTCTTCTGTGCTCTGAGAGGTTGGTGCGTAGACTGCGATAAGTGTTGTTTTTGTTGGTCTTGTGTCAAGCTTTTACCATAAGGATATGATCAGATACTGGATCATAGCTTATTAGGCTTTTCTTAGTCGTAGGATCTAAAATGATTTCCACTCCATTACGTCCGCCCTTGTCATTTCCAATGTATATGTTGCAGTGTTTATTTGATTCAAAATGGCCGCTGCCACTCCATCTGATCTCTGATAGTCCTATAATGTTCATTTTCAAGTGTTCTAATTCCTTTAAGAGGAGGTACAATTTTCCAGAGTCCAATAAAGTTGTACAGGCACCCCATTTTGCGAGATGGAGATGGAGCACAACATTAAACGCTAGTGTTGCTAATTTCACTTGTGACACAAAAAACTGCTGTCTACCATAACAAAGTAACTCTTTACAAAACAAAGTAACTACTTTTTATGCAATAAAATGCAAAGCAAATGTAATTTGCATGAAAAAATACCATTTACCACAGACATGTGCAAGTACAACGTGAATACAAACCCTGGTATGGGGTAAGTTGCTGGTTGTCCTCCGACTATGCCATGCCAATAGAGAGGTGTGCAGCAAATGAAGCAATTAAAAAAAAAAGAAGGAAAAGAACAATCATTTCAACTATTCCAAACTAAATGCACTACATCTTCCTCCACATTTGCATTTGAGCAGAGTTGATATCACTTCTGCACAACATAGACAACACAATAAAGCTAGATTTGATTAAAATTTAGCTTAATTCTATACTGCTGCTTTATCCATCCATCCATCAGTCCATTATCCAAACCACTTATCAAGGTCGCGGGGATGCTGGAGCCTATCCCAGCAGTCATTGGGTAACAGGTGGGGAGACACCCTGGATAGGCCGCCAGGCCATCACAGGGCCACACACACACACACACACACACACACACACACACACATTCTCACCTAGAGACAGTTTAGTACGGCCGAGTCACCTGGCCTACATGTCTTTGGACTGTGGGGGCAAACCAGAGCCCCTGGAGGAAACCCACGCAGACACGGGGAGAACATGCAAACTCCACACAGAGGACGACTCGGGACGACCCCCAAGGTTGGACGACCCCGGGGCTCGGACCCAGGACCTTCTTGCTGTGAGGCGATCGCGCTAACCCCTGCGCCACCATGCCGCCCATGATAATTGAATATATATGTTGGAAATAGCTGCCCTCTGTCGGGGGAGTAAAATTATAAGCTCGTCTCAGGGCTGTTTGGGAGGGAGAGCAGGAGAATTAGGAAAACAGGAGGTGAGATAGTGCCTAATCTTGACATGTCATTTACAAATAGGTCTTGGAATGTCCTTAAACTTTCCTTTTAGACTGTGTCATCCATTAAGGATGGGGCAAATAGGTGACTTCTATCGGGAGGGCCTTGGAGGGATGTAGAAAAAAATGTAAAGTGTCTGCAAAATCGGTACCAAATCTTCAGTGTGGAGAGTACTGTAGTTATTGGTGAAACGAGATAATTGGAGGGAGGAGCAAAGTATAGCAGGAAGTGATGTCGAGATTGAGCCTTTATTTTATTCTATTTGTTTTGCTTTCTTTCCCCATGGAAATGTGGTATAGGTGAAACAGTTTTTTTTTTTAACAAGCATGCAGCCAGGAGTGAGTCATCATCTAACTGGCAACCAGAAGACTCCAGAGGAGATCATGCCAGAAGTGCCCCGGCTCCACACGCTATTACCAACCATTTTAGTGACCGCCTACTTCTTGCAGGAATCAGTCTGATCACTTGAATCTACGTGAAATGATGTTATTTATTGATTTTCACCACAGTGCGGTCATTAATCGAAGGGAGAAGCTTAAAAAAGAGGGTGTTTTAAGCAGCGAGACAACGTACAGATTGAGGAGAACAACAGGGTGCAACTCCATCATATGCTAGAATTTGAGATCTGATACTATGAAGTAAGTTTATAGAGTCATGTGACCATCCCATTAACTCATCCCACGACTCTGATTCTGAGAAGCGCTTTCAGTTGCGCCCCAGCTTGTTTATTTATTCATTCACAGTAGGCGCTGCAGTTCCCGGCCAGCAACGGCCTCGCTCAAACCTCTCTTCTTATGCTGCTCTTGAACAACTGTGCTCTTTGCACAAGCTTTATTTCTGGCACGATAAGAGCTGTGCTGGTGACCTTAAACTGGTGTTGCAGCGATCTTTTGTAAATGATGTCCATCTCCTAGATTTTTTTTTCCCGTGACAGTCATAGAAATGGAACGCTGTGCCTCCGCAGTGCTTTTCGTCTGTTTTAACAAGACGTGCCACCATGTCTTAAAACCCCACTTTCCTTTAAACAAGTGAAATACCTGCTGCAGTTAAATCTTGTGACGATGTTGTTATTGGGTTGTCTGGGGTAGTCCAGCCTCGGGGGTCGTCCCGGGTCGTCCTCTGTGTGGAGTTTGCATGTTCTCCCCGTGTCTGTGTGGGTTTCCTCCGGGGGCGCCGCTTTCCTCCCATAGTACAAAGACATGTAGGTCAGGTGAATTGGTCATACTAAATTGTCCCTAGGTGTGTGTGTGTGTGTGTGTGTGTGTGTGTGTGTGTGTGTGTGTGTGTGTGTGTGTGTGTGTGTGTGTGTGTGTGTGTCGGCCCTGTGATGGACTGGCGGCCTGTCCAGGGTGTCCCCCCGCCTGCCACCCAGTGACTGCTGGGATAGGCTCCATTCGGATAAGCTGTTCGGATAATGGATGGATGGATGGATGGATGTTGTTATAACCAAGCAAACAGCCAAGTAAAGTAATTTCTCTCCTCAAGGCTTTGAGAAGAATAGTGAATAAGAACATGAATATTTAGCTGGCTAATAAAGATTATTATAAATGCCATCATTACATCGACTTAGTTTGATAGCAGCTTATGAGTTTTGTGGTTTGGCATCCTTTTGCTCTTGTGTCACTTTCCACGGCACTGCCTTATACAGTGGAAATGTATATGGGGGGGGGCAAACTGAAAGAATAAGATTCTCTTGCTTGAGTGGCCTAAACCTCTGCCTCAGTCATGGGAATACTTTTACCTTTTAGTCTCTGTTTTGGGGAGCTTGGGTTAATATAGAGATTGTAATCACTTTGTTCTCTTTTTTTAGACCCCCCCCCGTTTTCTTCCCAATTGTATCTGGCAACCACCCAATTTTTCGAGCCATCCTGGTCGCTGCTCCACCCCCTCTGCTGATCCGGGGAGGGCTGCAGACTACCACATGCCTCCTCCCATACATGTGGAGTCTCCAGCCACTTCTTTTCACCTGACAGTGAGGAGTTTCACCAGGGGGACGTAGCATGTGGGAGGACCTCGCTAACACTCCCAGTTCCCCCTCCCCCCCGAACAGGTGCCCCGACCTACCAGAGGGGGCGCTAGTGCAACGACCAGGACACGTACCCACATCCGGCTTCCCATCTGCAGACATGGCCGTTTGTGTCTAGGGACACCTGACCAAGTAACACGGGGATTCAAACCGCCGATCCCCATGGTGGTAGGCAACAGAATAGGCCACTATGCGACCCAGATGCCCACTTTGGTGCTACTCTAAGCTACCAGAGTACGCTCTCACCACCACTATGGTTCAAAGTGTCTGCATGTACTACCGAATACTCCTCACAAGGAGGAGTGCTGTTGATGTGCCCTGTCGTCAGTGATGTCTGTTGTTTTGTTGAGTTGTCACATGAGGTGGTGTTGTTGCATGTCACAGAGAGGACATGGATCAGGACGGTGATGCGGGGGAGCTGGAGGGCAGCAGTAACTCCGGGGGTTTGTCCCACGGCTCCATGGGCCCCCAGCTGCAGGAGTCCACCCCATCTCCAAAGCCGAGCATGGACCTGGACAGACAAGGTAAGACCGGAACCAGACCTGCGGGGTAAAACAGAGGCTTGACGAGGTGGCAGTCCAGTTTAAACATGGGCGGATGTTACCACATGTGAGGGACTGTTACATGTGTCCCACAAGCACTCGGCATTTTGTCCAGTCACCTCCAAGTCACTTCAGCATCAGCCTGTCCACAACGCTGTCTTCTCATTCCATTTGTGTATATGGATGTCTCATCTTGAGTTACATGCTCTGGCTTTTGTTTGATGTCACGTTCTCCTTCTATGATTTGGAGCAGTTTTAATGTTCTCTTACCACATTTGGTTACTTGTTTTGCCCATTGTTTTGATTTGTTGTCTGTGTGTGTGCGGGTGTGGACGCATTGTCATGCATGCATGTGTTATGCACGTTTGTGTGTGTGTGTGCGTGTGTGTGTGTGTTCATATGGAACTTCAGAGGAGGAGGGCCGTCCCCGACGCAGACGAACGCCACGCTTTCTCTTAAAGCCGTGAGCTTGGTGCACACTGGCTGCAGAAAGCAGGCAGGGCCTGCAGGTAAACAGGCAGACAACAGACAGACAACAGACAGAGAGGAAGTTTAAAAGACTGAAACACGAGGGGCGTCCGGGTGGCGCAGCAGTCTATTCCGTTGCCTACCAACACAGGGATCGCCAGTTCGAATCCCCGTGTTACCTCCGGCTTGGTCATCCGTCCCTACAGACACAATTGGCCATGTCTGCGGGTGGGAAGCCGGATGTGGGTATGTGTCCTGTTCGCTGCACTAGCGCCTCCTCTGGTTGGTCGGGGCACCTGTTCGGGGAGGAGGGGAACCTGGGGGGGAATAGCGTGATGCTCCCACGCGCTACGTCCCCTGGTGAAACTCCTCACTGTCAGGTGAAAAGAAGCGGCTGGAGACTCCACATGTATGGGACGAGGCATGTGGTAGTCTGCAGCCCTCCCCGGATCAGCAGGGGGGTTGGAGCAGCGATCGGGACGGCTCGGAAGAGTGGGGTAATTGGACGAATACAATTGGGGAGAAAAAAAGGGGGGGGTCCAAAAATACATGAAACACCTGGAATAAGACTTCCTTTTTATGAGTGGGCGGGGGGTGGGGCGGGAGGGTGAAAGGGTCTTTAAAGTAGATGTTTGGTTTCTGGGTAGATTTAACTTAAAAACAGTTGAACTATCAAACCGTATCCTTTCCACCCCGTTACTTCAGTGGGGGCTTATTTGCCTTAGTGGCTAATAATTACCCAATGTTGGGGCTTTTTTCAAGATTTAAATAAAGTTTCAGAGGACTACATGAGTGATACAATAAAAGGTACACTCTGTACCGCTGTACATATTACTTCATGTTCAACAGTTTACTACTGTAAAGCACTTTGAGTGGCTGTTGCAGCTAGAAAAGCGCTATATCAAATGCAACTTGATTGATTGATTGACTAGTAGAAATGGCGTCCAGACAATCTCATTTAACCTGACGGCGGGGTTTCTTGCATTCCTCTCTGTCAAAAGTCAACCTCGCTGATCAATATGAGTGTCCGGTAAACTCGATTAAATCCAAACAACACCCCTGCAGGAAAACAACCTCCTCCCCAGGGTCCATGTCCACCACATCTATGACCTCCTTCTTTTAGCAAATGTTACAAGAAGTAAATGCTAACTCAGGGGACGCATGGATCAGGATCAGAATCAGAAACACTTTGTTGTTTCATTTCATGCACTTGCGCACCTGAAATTAAATGAACCATCGTTTCCCCCAGCCCACAGCAGTGCAACACAAAGACACCGACACACATCCAAGAACTACAAGAACACATATATCCAAACTAACACATATATCTAAACTAAACAAAAAAAAAATCACTGTCCAGGAGAACGAACGCCAGCCAGGATGACTGTTCGAACTGCCGGTCTGCATGGGCTAGCAGTTAGCTTAGCCTGCCCCACTTCCACATCCTGTCATCCCCGCTGGGTGTGTTCCTCTTCGGGCGCAGCTCCGGTCAGAGCCATGGTCCTTGGGCCCACAGGATGTAGCAGACCAAGCTCCCTCAGCCAATCCAGCGCCAGCTCTCCCAGCTAGACGCCTTCGACACACCTCCCCGCACTCCACACGACCTCACTAAAAACACAGCCAAGGCTAGGTGAGGCCGCCGCCAGACCGCCCTCGGTGTTGGCGGAACTGCTGGTCTGCATGGGCTAGCAGTTAGCTTAGCCTGCCCCGCTTCCACATCCTGTCATTCCCGCTGGGTGTGTTCCTCTTCGGGCACAGCTCCGGTCAGGGCCGTGGTCCTTGGGCCCACAGGATGTAGCAGACCAAGCTCCCTCAGCCAATCCAGCGCCAGCTCTCCCAGCTAGACGCCTTCAACACACCTCCCTGCACTCCACACGACCACACTGAAAACACAGCCAAGGCTAGGCGAGGCTGCCGCCATACCGCCCTCGGTGTTGGCGGAACTGCTGATCTGCATGGGCTAGCAGTTAGCTTAGCCTGCCCTGCTTCCGCGTCCTGTCAGACCACCCTTAGTGTTACCTCCATAAACATGAATTATTTTTCTTTAAATGTTGAACCTCAGTTCATTTAAAAATATAATATAAATGTCCAACAAAACGAATTTAATCGAAGTAAATAAATTTAAAAGAGGTCAGGATTGTGTGAGGATCAGAATCAATCAGTTTTATTTGCCGGGTAAATTTTCACATCTAGTTCAACTTTGTGTTGTTTACTGTAACACTTGGACGTAACGTAAAATTTAAGAAAAGTAGCGTAGATAACAAAAAGTAGTATGGATAAAACTAGTAAACCGTAATATGAAAGGTAAAAGGGGATATGACGTTGTGTTTAAGTCAAGTCAAGTCAATTTTATTTGTATAGCCCAATATCGCAAACTACAAATATGCCTCAGAGGGCTTTACAGCAACACAACTTCCTTCCGATGTGAGGGTCCTTAGACCCTCACATCGGATAAGGAACAACTCCCTAAAAAAAAAAACCTTCAACAGGAAGAAAAAACAGGAAGAAGCCTCAGGCAGAGCAACAATGGAGGGATCTCTCTCCCAAGACGGACAACAATGCAATAGATGGTGTGTTTACACAATTTACACAATACAACATTGAAAGAATTGACATGAGCAGAATTATAATGGAATTATAAAATATATGAAGAATACGATGAGGAGGATGCCAAGCGGTGTGCAGACACCACCGGAACAGCCCAGGACCCGAGCCACGCGACCACCATCACCATGTAGACAAACACAAACAAACAAACAAATAAATAAATAATAGTAAAATAAAATAACCATAATAAAATAAATAAATACATGATAAAATAAAATAGAAATAAATACAGATTAAGAAAAATAATAAATAGATAAATAAGCTTGATGTTTATTCTGTTCTGCATTTGAATATTGGAAATCTGGATATGTTTGTCTTTAAAAAACAAGAATTCCAAACACAATCTTGGCTAATGTCAATAAAGTCTATGTTCGTGTTAAAAGAGGCAGCGGCAGTCAGGCTGTTCCTTAGTACCAACAAAATTTCTTGGTTTAAAAAAACAAAAATAATGCCTTCTACCCGCTGAACACTAGTCTTAATCTGCACATGGCTACGCCTTACTTAGCTCGCATCTGGCTCGGCATATATCTGGCTAATTTTCCACTTCTAGACCTAACTGTTTTATTTATTATATATTTATGTATGATCAGACAACTTCAACAAAGTACATGACATATAAGTCTATGTATTGTGCTAGAATACTTTTGGATATTTTAATAGCCTTTCACTTTTCAACCAAACTCAACCCAGCATTAGCCTAGATGATGCATAATATTTCGACGTCCCTCTGACATTTAATCAATGTAAAATGCTTAGCGAGTGTCTATATCAGAGAGTGATAATATAATTTACCCTGAGCAGGCGGTAGATCTTATATAGAGGTTAACGTATTGTCTTTAACTCCTCTGTTTCACTCCAGGTGGGGGGATGTCAGAGCTCTACGTCAGCGAATATCTTCCGCCACTGTTCAGCTCTCCCTTCTCTCCACTCCCACCAACGGAGGACCTCCGGGGACCTGGCCCTGGTAGATGTTGCCCCTCACCACCAAACCAACTCCAGGCCAAGCCCTCTCTTTGGAACTCCATGCGGCCCTGTGGTAACCCCCTGTCCCCCGCTGGCGAGCATCCCCTCCTGAGCACTGGCTTCTACCAGCTCCAGCTGCACGGGCCTTTTGTCTTGGGGAGCCGAGATCGCATCACTGCAGGTTGTGGGAACGGCACCCCGCAGACACTGCAGGTGGACTTTGGCCAGCCCTCCGCCTCCCCACCTTCACCTGCTACCCTCCCTTTGGACTTCGGGCCATTTGGGAGTTTCCTGTGCCCGCCTCCCGTCCAGCACCCCCGTTCCCTCACCCAGTGAACTAAGTGTGGTCCAATCAAAGAGCCAAATATACTTCCTGATTTAATGGGAAAGAGAGAGCTCTGATTGGTGCTCAACCTTGCTCTGAAGTTGAAAAAAAAATTGTCCAAGACAGGAAGCGTACTGTTTAAACTTCATTGTCTTGCATATTTCACTGAAGGATGACTACCCACTGCTCCTTATAGTAGTAGAATGAGTAAATTGGAAAGAATGAATTTCCCCATGGGGATTAATGAAGACTTCTTCTTTTTCTTTTTCTTCTGTGGATAGGGGGACCTCTGTCTCTGAAGTGAACAGAAATACAGCGAAACCCCTGGCTGTTGTGGAGCGACACTCTTGTTTATCCCTTTTAGGTAATTGGTATCCGGGACCGGCTTCTACCAAGGCAGTTGAATTAACTGGACATTCAAAGAAGGTTGAATCAGTTCATCTGGATACGACGTTTATTGACAGATACGTTTCATCACTCAACTAAGTGACATCTTCAGTCATTTTCTTACCTGGATTATTGAGGATGCATCAATACAATTAGCTGGACATTAAAAAAACACAGAATTGTTTCTAGAAGCACAGTGGAGGTCACAAAGCACAGCGTCACTGTGTGTACACCAACCACTAGAAACGGGAGAAACCAGGCATGCAAAGTCCCTACATTTGCTCCAAATCAAGGAATGTACATATCTGGGTTCCTTTATGGTCCACTTATCAGAGCCACAGCTAGAAAGCAGCAACTTCATTCATTCATTTATTCATCTTCAGCTACTTCTCCGGGGTCGGGTCGCGGTAGCAGCAAGCTAAGTAGGGCAATCCAGACGTCCCTCTCCCCAGCAACGCCCTCCAGCCTCCTGGGGGATCCCAAGGCGTTCCCAGGCCAGATTGGACATGTAGTCCCTCCAGCGAGTTCTGGGTCTACCCAGGGGTCTCCTCCCAGTTGGCCGTGCCCGGTAAACCTCCAAAGGAAGGCCCCCAGGAGGCATCCTAATCAGATGCCCAAACCACCTCAACTGGCTCCTTCACGTCGAAAGGAGCAGTGGCTGTACTCCGAGCTCCCTCCGGATGTCTGAGCTCCTCACCCATCACTGAGCCCAGACACCCTACGGAGGATACTCATTTCAGCCGCTTGTATCCGCGATCTCACCCTTTCTGTCACTACCCAAAGCTCATGACCATAGGTGAGGGTTGGAACGAAGATTGACTGGTAAATTGAGAGCGTTGCCTTCCGGCTCAGCTCCCTCTTCACCACAATGGTCCGGTACAACATCTGCATTACTGCTGATGCTGCACCAATCCACCTGTCAATCTCCCGCTCCATTCTACCCTCACTCATGAACAAGACCCCAAGCAGCAAGTTTACCAGCACAAATGGATGGTGGCACAATAAACACAGTTGCTGGCAGCGTGAATGCATCGTAATTATTCTTATCCACATCATATCAGAGCAGTGCATTTAAATACAAGCTGCATTTCTCCACGTTATCTATAAAGAGCCTGTCATCTTGTCAGCTCAGATGATAACTGTCTGTCTTTAGTCTGTACAACCACCATCTCTGACATCTTTGTCAATCTCTGGACCTTTGAGACACGAGTCAGTCCTCCTTAATTTCCCCTCAAACACTTCGTGGAGAACTGAATATGATTTTTTTTTGTAAACAAAGTGGAATTCAATGCGAGAGCACCGTGTGATGGTCCTGCAAATCCTGGCACAATGACTTTGGGTTTTACTTCAGTGCGTGTGCTCGTTTTTTTGTTTTTTTGGGGGGGGGTTTTGTGAAGGCTTTTTACAAATGCTCTCTCCTAGTTCCTCGCTTTGACTTGAGGGGTCACAATACAGTTTTTGCAAGGTGTAGAGTGATCTGTCAACACTCTGCTCAGTCGTGATGCCATGCTAGTTTATGTTTTGTAAAGTACCTTTAAAGAATCTACTTGATGAACAGAGTATGCTTTGTAGCCTGTATATAATATTGTGTTGTGTAATTGTAAATGCTACTACAGTACAAGTAATTCACTGAACACAAACACAGTCACTCAGGTTCTGCAACGCTGGGGATCTCCACACCAGGACAGAGATTTGAATCATTTTTTTCTAACTGTTTCTGGATAGACGTCCGTTTTGAAGACATTTGGAAAAATGGTATGTCCTTTGTTTTTTTTTGTTTTTTTCCCTTAGTCGCATCGCAACTCAGTGTAAGAGTTCCAACAAGACAGTTTTGGTTTTTTTTGGGGGGGGGGTTTAACAAATGATGTCACGGTCCAAAGCCAAATATCACCCACCTGAGAGACGTCCTTCACTTTCAGCAAGACTGCTCAGCCCCCATCAGTCAGGTGTTTCTGTGCTGCAGCTTTGACCTTCTTTTCGGCCAAACACAAGTAACCCTACGGAAACCTGTGGAAGGACCACTAGCGGCACGGCGGCGCAGTGGTTAGCGCGGTCGCCTCATAGCTGGAAGGCCCTGGGTTTGAGCCCTGCGGTAGTCCAACCTTGGGGGTCGTCCTGGGTCGTCCTCTGTGTGGAGTTTGCATGTTCTCCCCGTGTCTGTGTGGGTTTCCTCCGGGGGCTCCGGTTTCCTCCCACAGTCCAAAGACCTGTAGGTCAGGTGACTTGGCTGTACTAAATTCTCCCTAGGTATGAATGTGTGTGTGTGTGTGGGCCCTGTGATGGCCTGGCAGCCTGTCCAGGGTGTCTCCCCACCTGCCGCCCAATGACTGCTGGGATAGGCTCCAGCATCCCCGCGACCCTGCGAGCAGGGTAGGCGGTTCGGATAATGGATGGATGGACAAGTAATCCTACCGGTCGATTTGATTTGTAAAAAATGGGGCCTGGATAGATATAGATTTTTTTGGGGTTGAGTCCCAGTAAGGAACAGAAAAGTCAACACAATCCATTCTTTTAAGAGGAGCCATCCAGAGCGCCATGGCATTCATTTTGTTTTTGGTTTTTTGTGCATTGCAGCGTTGCAGATTAAGGCTGTTTTTGTTGATTAAATTAACTACTGCAGTGTGTTACCTTGAGCTCCCATTGAAATATGCTGTGATGTACTTTGAAAAGAGGCCCATATGTGTATATGTGTAAATATGTTAAATGGCAATGATAACCTCTGAAGTCCACTCATGCAAGTGAACGACTATATCAGCAGAGATAATCATGAATGTATATGTCAATATGTAAAAACATGTCAAGTACTAGACAAAATCGTGTATTTGAACATACTTTTAGAATAAATTAAACATCTGTATATTCTAAAAATGCCATGTAGTGCAAATAGATCCCATAATTTGAGCATCCTCATGTGTTTTTGAGGACTTAATATTCATTCATTCATTCATCATCAGTCGCTTCTCTGGGGTCGGATTGTGGTGGCAGCAAGCTAAGTAGGGCACTCTAGATGTGCCTCTCCCCAGCAACGCCCTCCAGCTCCTCCTGGGGGATCCCAAAGGGTTCCCAGGCCAGGCTGGACATGTAGTCCCTCCAGTGAGTTCTGGGTCTACCCCAGGGTCTCCTCCCAGTTGGGCATGCCCAGAAAACCTGCAAAGGAAGGAGCGCAGGAGGCATCCTAATCAGATGCCCGAACCACCTCAACTGACTCCTTTCAACGTGAAGGAGCAGCGGCTCTACTCCGAGCTCCCTCCGGATGTCTGAGCTCCTCACCCTATCTCTAAGGCTGAGCCCAGACACCCTATGGAGGAAACTAATTTCAGCTGCTTGTTTCCGCGGCCTCACCCTTTCAGTCACTACCCAGAGCTCATGACCGTAGGTGAGGGTTGGAACGAAGACTGACTGGTAAATTGAGAGCTTTGCCTTCCGGCTCAGCTCCCTCTTCACCACAATGGTCCAGTACAACGTCCACATTACTGCTGATGCTGCACCATCCGCCTGTCAATCTCCCACTCCATCCTACCCTCACTCCTGAACAAGACCCCGATATACTTGAACTCCTTCACTTGAGGCAACAACTCATCCCCAACCCGGAGGGAGCAATCCACCATTTTCCGGTAGAGAACCATGGCCTCAGACTTGGACTTAATAGATAAATTCAATTATTTATTCATTCATATGCAAATGTGTGTGTGTGGGGGGGGGTTGTTGTTTTTTTCCCCACCAGTATGTCATATTTTCCCGGCCCAAAATGAGGTAAAGCAAAATTCACAGGACAAGAAACGAGACATTTTATCGTAGTTTGACCCAGCCTCGGCTCGCCTCCATCCTACCCTCCTACCCTCCTCTATTTATTTCCCATGTCTGTCTGAAACATACGTGAGATGTGTCGAAGGAGCCGGTTGGAGATCCACGTCTGTTGAGACGTTTGTCCGTTTACATGCAGGAGGCTCCGGATGTGACCGCCAGGGGAGGAAAGGGAGTAGAAGCACTGCCTTTTGTCAAGTCTTGTTTTTTTTTAAAGCAATTTATATATTGTTCTGCTTCTATGATGTATGATGATTTATAATTATTATATTTTGTAAAAAAAAAAAGAAAGAAAAAGAAAACGATTAAAATGAACAATGGCTGAGGTGTTGGAAGCTGTTGTTTCTGTTGTTGTGTGTTCTGCTTTACAGAGACTCAATACACCTGACAGGGCAACACAACCAGAGGGGTTTTCTGTGCACTGCATGGACCCCTCCATGCCGGTGACCGGCAGGGTAAAGGGAGGTGGTGTAGGCTTCGTTATTAACAAGTCATGCTCCACCCAGGCAGTTACACACCTGTGTCTCCTAATCGGGTTCCTCAGCAGAGACTCTGCTGGTTGATGAGGAGACACAGGTGTGTAACTGCTTGGTCGGAACAAAAGCCTTCACCCAGACCCGCCCTGTCTGGATAGGACTGCCCACCCCTGAGCTAGACTAACTCCCTCTGCTGGTGGGTAAGAACAGACACTTCTCTTCATCTTGCGTTTTGCGCTTCGTTGAATTTGGCGCCCCGGTGGCTCACCTGGTAGAGCGCGTACCACATAAGGCTGAGTCCTGGACCTCCGGGTAGCCTGGCAGTTTATTCCGTTGCCTACCAACACGGCGATCGCCGGTTTGAATCCCCGTATTGCCTCCGGCTTGGTCGGGCGTCCCTGCAGACACTATTGGCCGTGTCTGCGGGTGGGAAGTCGGATGTGGGTATGTGTGTCGCTGCGCTAGCGCCGCCTGTGGTCGGGGGGGGGACTGGACTGTGCAGTCCTAATCATGTTCTGCATTCTCATGCTGGTCTGCTCGGACATGCCTATTAGCGCCTTTACGGAGGATGTTGCGAGGACAGGCTCCGACTGAGCCCGAGAGGCCTTCGTACAGGTGATGTGGCATCTGGAGGTCTCATGTGCCCTGATGTTTCCTACCTTCATTATCTTGTTACCGATGACGAATGAACTGCTGCGGTTTTTGGTCTCCTGGCGACAGACGGAGCAACTCATTATCACGGTCTGTGCGTTATACTCCAGCCAGCCTCTGGCGCCTCCTTTATCGCCATACCTCCACTTTTCACTAAACTTTATTTTTTTCCGGTTTGGTGGTGATGGTGGCTTCTTCCTCCTCTACGGGGCGTGGTTGTCTTTCTGATGGTGGTTTTGTGCCTTGTAAATATCGCCACGTAACTGATGTTGCTCGCTAACTTTAGTTGAAAGAATAGGGTAGACTAGTACCGAGGTTGACGGTGCTGCTGTCGTTGTTCCTCTCGAGTGTGTGCGTCATGTTACCCGCCAGTAGCACCTAGCAACATTCCAATGCACTTTGATTGGTTAGTTTCTGTTATTGCTGTTGCTATGTTATTGTTTTAATGCACTTTGGTTGGTTAATTTCGGTTATTGCTGTTGCTGAGGAGAAAGAGAGAGAGCAAGAGAGATGGGGGGGATTAAGTGGTTGAATTTCACTTTCTTTTCTTTTTTTCCCGTTACTCGCCATGTGGCGGGTAGGCTTCTGAGATTTACTTGCCAATCAGAAAATCTACTCGCCTTTTGGCCAGTGGCGCCCCCAAGGGGTGGCCAGGGGTGGCCAAGGCCACCCTGATACTATCCCTGGTCCCCCCAGCCACGAGTCGCATATGCAGAATATGCTTCTGATTATGCATAATATGCTTCTATCTGATATTTTACATTAGGTGCTGTTCATTTCAATCAATAATGTATATTTTTCTTAACTCTCATATTGACAGTTTTCCACTAGCCTATACAGTATACTACAACAGCATCATAGAATTCCCGAAATTCAGTCATGGCTTTTGGTTTTGGTGTGCCAGCCCAAGATTTTCAGTGGCCTCATTTGGCCACCCCTATGAAAAATTTCTGGGGGCGCCACTGCTTTTGGCGGGTGGCGAGTGTTAATTTGGGACCCTGCATGTAGGTCAGGTGACTCGGACGTACTAAAGTATCCCTATAGGTGTGTGTGTGTGTGGGGGGGGGGGGCTGTCTAGGGTGTCTCCCCGCCTGCCGCCCAATGAATGCTGGGATAGGCTCCAGCATCCCGCGACCCCAGTTGTGATAAATGGCTTGGCTAATGGATGAACGGATGGGTGGAGCGTTGTTATGGGGACGGCTCTCTTCTTGTGAGTACACACCTACGCTGGTTTGTGGGGGACACGCGTGCTGTGAATACGTGCTGAAGTCGAACGCCGACCTGAAGAAGAGCAGAGCAACCCTTAAAAATACTCCGCTCACAGGAGACCAACACCGGATGGGACTCTCGGTTGAACCAGCGTCCACACGTGACGTCATCCCGGTAATCTTCAGGAGAGGCAGTATCGATCTGTGAATGTAAGCAACCTTTATTCTCTTCCTGATAAGGAGATGAAGAGACGAGATGGATGTTTTATATTATTCATCCTCGCTGGGGGATTACATTTTGCAGCTGCAAGAAAGAGTAACACAACATTTGAAGCCCTGCGTGTTGTAGACTGGGCAGAAACATCATTTAAAGACGATGCCCTGTTATGGCTCGCCCACCCCGCGCCGTGGCCCGCCCACCCCACGCCGGCAGCCAATCGGCTCGTCAGGGCCGGGCTTAGTCATCAGGGCTGGGCTTAAGTTTGGGGGCCTCCCACGTGCCCGTTGTCAGTTCGTGTTGTAACCTCCCCGCAGTAGCGGCGACTCTCCTCTCACGGTCCTTTTCTCCACGAACTCATCCCAGCCCTTGGTTCATGTTTTTCCCTTGCAAAGTTTCCCCGTGGAAGTATCCTGCCTTGTTCCCGTTTGGATTACCCGCGAGTTTTTTTCCCCCTTGGACTTTCCGTTTTTTCCTTGTCGCTCATTGCCTTCCTATGTTTGAATAAAGTACGCCAGTTTTCGGCTAACCCCATCTCTGTCTGGTGTCGTGCGCTTGGGGTCTTCCACAAACCCTAACAGTACGAACTGACCATGACGACCCAAGCCGACACGGAGAGCGTACCGGCCAGCCCGCTTCGAGCGGCCCTCATCGAACAGATCCGCCTGACTAACTCCCACACCCAGCAGCTAGAGGCGGCCTCCGCCGCGGTGAGAGATCTTCAGACTTGGGTCCCGCCCCTCCAGGCCTGTGTGGGTAACCTAACGAGGCAGCAGGCGGCGTTGGCGAGCCAACAAGCAGAGATCCTGCGGCAGTTGCAAACCATCACGGCGGCTCTCACCATCCAGCCGCCGGGTCAGCCTGCCCCTGGAGTCGTGGGTAACCCGCCCCCTGGGCCCGCGGCCCCGGTTAACCCTGTGGAGCTCAACCCAGTTCCCCGGGAGCCCTGCCTCTCCAGCCCACGACCGTTTGATGGCGACTTTGAGACCTGTGCCACGTTCATCATGCAGTGTGAGCTGGTCTTCCTGCACCAACCCAGCATGTTCACGTCTGATGCTGCCCGGGTCGCTTACGTGACCAACCTGCTCACAGGCCGAGCAGCTCAGTGGGCCACTGCTTCCTGGTCCTTGAAGGCCAGTTTCTGCCTCACCTACGAGGCCTTTGAGGCGGAACTACGGAAGGTTTTCCACCATCCAGTCGGTGGCCAGGACCCTGGTGCTCGGCTGAGCAGTATCCAGCAGGGCAGTGGCAGTGTCACAGACTACTCGGTGGAGTTCAGGCTGGCCGCAGCTGAGAGCGGCTGGAACGACCGGTCACTTCAGGTCACCTTCCGGAGAGGTCTCAGCGAGGCTGTCAAGGACCAGCTAGCCACCCGGGAGGAGCCCACCTCCCTCAAGGACCTGATCAAGCTCGCCATCCGCATCGACGGACGCCTCCAGGAGAGGAGGCGCGAGCGAGCCCTGCGTGGATCCCCCTCCATTCCCCAGTCGTCCAGCATTCCTAACAGGATCCCTACTCCTGTTCGCCCCTCTTTCCCTGTGGCCGTTTCTCCCCCCGAGCCCCAGACCACGACGGGGGAGGAACCTATGCAGCTGGGGCGCACGCGCCTTAGTCCGGCCGAACGGGAGGCCCGGTTCAAGGCGGGTCAATGCCTCTACTGTGGCCAGAAGGGACATCTGATCAGCGGCTGCCCCACTCGGCCAAAAGACTAGGCTCACTGGGGCCCCGGGAGATCCTAGTGAGCCGACTTTCCTGTTCCCGCCGTCCTGCCCCACAGAACCATCTAGTTAGCGTTACCCTGGCCTGGGCTGACCAGCGGCTCACGGTGGGTGCACTCCTCGACTCGGAGGCTGATGAGTGTTTCCTGGACTCGGAGTTTGCGGCCAAGGCTAACATCCCGCTAGAGACGCTGGAGAAGCCCATGGAGGCCTTCGCGCTGGACGAGCGCTGCCTGGCCAGCGTCACCCAACGCACCCACCCTGTCTCTCTCACCATAGCAGGTAACCATGTGGAGAGAATTCGGTTCTACATCATCCAGTCCCCGTTAGTCCCTGTGATCCTAGGGCGCCCCTGGTTCGTGCAGCATAAGCCACACATCGCCTGGGCCTCCGGTACCATCATGGAGTGGAGCTCCTCCTGTCATGCCCAATGTCTCCAGGCTGCTCCCGCCCCATCCCCCCGACGTGCCCCTAGTACCCCGCCTCCCGACCTCTCCTCTGTTCCCCCTGAGTACCATGAGTTAGGTGAGGTTTTCAGCAAGACCCGGGCCCAATCTCTTCCTCCTCATCGACCTTATGACTGTGCTATCGACCTCCACTCTGGGGCACCCCTTCCCAGCAGTCGTCTCTACAGTCTGACCATCCCCGAGAAAGCTGCGATGGACGAGTACATCTCCGAGTCCTTGGCAGCGGGGCTCATTCGGCCCTCGTCCTCCCAGGTGACAGCTGGATTCTTTTTCGTGAAGAAGAAGGACGGGGGCCTCCGACCCTGCATTGACTATCGCCAACTCAATGAGATAACCGTCAAGAACAAGTACCCCCTTCCTCTCATGAGTTCCACCCTTGAGCCCCTCACCCAGGCTACAGTCTTCACTAAGCTGGACCTCCGGTGTGCCTATCATCTGGTCCGGATCCGAAAGGGGGACGAGTGGAAGACAGCCTTTGAGACGCCCCGGGGTCATTATGAGTACCTGGTCATGCCGTTCGGCCTCACCAACGCCCTGGCGGTATTCCAGGCTCTCATGAATGACATTGTCCGCGACATGCTCGACGAGTTTGTGGTGGTGTACCTCGATGACATCCTCATCTTCTCCAGGACCCTCGAGGAACATGTCCAGCATGTCCGCCGGGTACTCGAACGTCTCCTCCGGAACCGGCTCTTCGTCAAGGCAGAGAAGTGCCGGTTCCGTTCCCCTTCCGTTGACTACCTGGGCTTCGTCGCTGAGAAGGGACAGACCCGGGCCGACCCCCGCAAGATCCAGGCTGTGGTGGACTGGCCCGATCCCACATCACGGAAGGAATTACAGAGCTTCCTCGGGTTTGCGAACTTCTATCGGAGGTTCATCTGGAACTACAGCTGCGTGGCAGAACCTCTCACCAGGCTGACCTCCCCCTCCCAGCCGTTCATCTGGTCCCCGGCTGCCCGCTCTGCGTTCCAGTCCCTCAAGGAGAGGTTCACCAGCGCCCCGGTCCTGCTCCACCCCGACCCCAAGAGGCAGTTCATCGTAGAGGTGGACGCTTCGGACACCGGGTTGGGGGCTGTCCTCTCCCAGCGGTCAGCGTCTGACCAGAAGGTCCACCCATGCGCCTTCTTCTCTCGCCGGTTCCTCCCCGCTGAGGAGAAATACGATGTCGGGAACCGGGAGCTGCTGGCAGTGGTGGCTGCTCTGGAGGAGTGGCGCCATTGGCTGGAGGGGGCAGAACAGCCGTTCACCATCTGGACGAATCATAAGAACTTGACGTTCATCCGGGCAACCAAGCGCCTCAATGGTCGGCAGGCACGGTGGGCCAGCTTCCTCAGTCGGTATGACTTCACGCTGACTTATCGCCCCGGGTCCCGCAACACGAAGGCAGACTCCCTGCCCCGACAACACCCGAGGAGGGAGCCAGCTACAGAGGAGCCAACTCCCATCCTTCCTGAGGCCAGGGTGGTTGGCGTGGTTACCTGGGGCATCGAGACCGTGGTCAGGCAGGCGTTGCGGTCCCATCCCGCCCCAAGCCACGTCCCTCCACGCCGCCTATTCGTCCCGGACGCAGTCCGGCCCCGGGTTCTCCAGTGGGGCCATGCCAGTCAGTTTGCTTGCCATCCAGGTGTCCACCGCACCTTCACCTTTCTGGTGGCCCACCATGAGGAACGACGTCAGGGACTTCGTAGGGGCCTGCTCCGTCTGTGCTCGCAGCAAGGCCTCTCACCAGGCACCCGCGGGTCTGCTGCAGCCCCTCCCAACTCCAAGCCGGCCCTGGTCCCATGTGGCGTTGGATTTTGTCTCCGGACTGCCGCCCTCCCAGGGTAACACTGTGATCCTGACAGTGGTGGACCACTTCAGTAAGGGAGTGCACCTGGTGGCCCTCCCCAGACTCCCATCGGCTTCTGAGACGGCGGACCTCCTGACGAGCCACGTGTTCCGTCTCCACGGCCTTCCCCTGGACGTCGTCTCGGACCGAGGGCCCCAGTTCGTCTCCCAGGTATGGCGGGCCTTTTGTAAGGGGTTGGGTGCCTCTGTTAGTCTCTCCTCTGGCTATCACCCACAGACTAACGGACAGACAGAGAGGATGAACCAGAGCGTGGAGTCTGCCCTCCGGTGCGTGGCCGCCAAGAAGCCCAGCTCCTGGAGCCGGTTCCTCCCCTGGGTCGAGTATGCCATCAACTCCCTGGTCAGCTCTGCCACCGGCCTCTCACCTTTTGAGATGTCCCTGGGCTACCAGCCGCCTCTCTTTGCTGCGCAGGAGTCGGAAGTGGCGGTTCCCTTCGCGCAGGCCCATCTGAACCGGTGTCGTCGCGTCTGGGAGGTGACCAGAGCCGCTCTGCTCCGGGCAGCTGAGCGCGCCAGTCGGGGAGCCAACCGACGCCGGTCCCTAGCACCTACGTACCAACCAGGCCAAAGGGTGTGGCTGTCCTCGAAGGATCTCCCGCTTCAGTCCACCGCGAAGAGGCTGAACCCCCGGTTTGTCGGCCCCTTTGAGATCAGGAAGGTTCTCAGCCCCGCGGCGGTGAGTCTTAAGCTTCCGGCTTCCTTGAAGACCCATCCCGTGTTTCATGTGTCTCGGGTTAAGCCTGTCTCCCACAGTCCTCTGATGCCTCCGGCTCCGGCTCCACCTCCCCCTGTGATCGTGGATGGGCACCCCCAGTGGAAGGTCCGCCGGCTGCTGGACGTAGCTGGGTCTCCCGCCAGCTCATCCTGGACCCTGGGCTGCTCACTGAGTTCCATCATTCCCATCCCGACAAGCCGGGCAAGTCGCCTGGCGGCTCCCGTGGAGGAGGGGGGGGGTACTGTTATGGCTCGCCCACCCCGTGCCGTGGCCCGCCCACCCCACGCCGGCAGCCAATCGGCTCGTCAGGGCCTGGCTTAGTCATCATGGCTGGGCTTAAGTTTGGTGGCCTCCCACGTGCCCGTTGTCAGTTCGTGTTGTAACCTCCCCGCAGTAGCGGCGACTCTCCTCTCACGGTCCTTTTCTCTACGAACTCATCCCAGCCCTTGGTTCATGTTTTTCCCTTGCAAAGTTTCCCCGTGGAAGTATCCTGCCTTGTTCCCGTTTGGATTACCCGCGAGTTTTTTTCCCTCTTGGACTTTCCGTTTTTTCCTTGTCGCTCATTGCCTTCCTATGTTTGAATAAAGTACGCCAGTTTTCGGCTAACCCCATCTCTGTCTGGTGTCGTGCGCTTGGGGTCTTCCACAAATCCTAACATGCCCTCTAGATCTGTATTGAGCAGAAGCTGATCAGAAAGACACGTTTCTTTCTGGTCCTTTTGCAGGAAAGTCGTTGCTAGAGCCTGCATGTTAAGACCAGTTTACATCCATATAAACGTACATGTAGCCGACGGCTAGTGTTTCAGAGCAATTTTAAACCCCCCCCCCCCCCCACAACACCACTCCCTATTGACCTTTCGCAAAGTACCGCCCCAGAACGGTGCTTGTCCAATCCTACCTTAGCAACGGTCCGTCAAGCTTTCAAACACACAGCAAAATGCTGAAACGGTGTGCCTATGGGATCTGCAAATCGGATACTAGATATGTGAAAAGTTTGGAGGGGGGTTAATTTTCTTTCCCTTCCCGAAACCCAGAACGCAAGAAGCGCAATGTCGGCAATAGATTTGGCAGTATAGCAGACCCCATGGCCAACTTAATCCATCCAAAATCAACAAAAATACCTGTCTGCTCCAAGCTAAGCTTGCCACTAGCTATTATTCATAGCTAATACAGCTAACGTATTATTACTGTTACTTTTACCCACACAATGCGCTGATTTCTTCCTTCATGTTTTGGTGTTTTCCGGCTAAATGCTGGATAGTTCTGAAACGCTTGACGGGCATAGCAACAGTAACTAAGGGGGGCGGGACTTTGCGAAAGGTCAATTAAGAAACACTTTTGCAAAACACTGAACAGGTTCTCGCAGTGAGGTTGTGAGTGTGTAGCCACGAATCAATAGAAACAGCAATGGTCAGCTGGGGAAAGATTTTATTAAACACAGTGGACTAAACGGCACCCCCAGGCATTAAACAATGACGAAAAGAGCCCTCAGCATACAGCAGAATTAAGAGGTGCATCCCAATTAAAACGACATAAAATCGGCACAGCACGGATCAGATGGTAAGAACTACACCTAACAACGAAGTGTGTCTCCAGCTACAACTCGCACCGTCCGGGCTGCCGTCACGGAGGTGTCGACCTCAAATGCTTACCATGCTTACCATCAGGATCAGCGACTCTCAATAAAACCAAGTTGTGATAACAGATTAACAGTGACTTTAACACCATTTCCCTGTCATAACACCTTCTCCGCGCTGCTCCAACTCCAGAATGCCTTCCTGCCTCTTCAGCACACAGGGCTTTTACCCCCATGGGGCAGCACACCTGCAACAGATAGACCTGCAACAGATAACCCAACCAGTCCACTTTTATCCCCATGGGGCAGCACACCTGCAACAGATAGACCTGCAACAGATAACCCAACCAGTCCACTTTCACCCCCATGGGGCAGCACACCTGCAACAGATAACCCAACCAGTCCAATTTTATCCCCATGGGGCAGCACACCTGCAACAGATAACCCAACCAGTCCACCTGCCTCCTGACGCTCAGCAGCCAACTAACCAATCCAAAGGAAAGGAAGAAACTCGTGCTAAAAAGACAACAAACCAATGCCAGTTATAGTATATGCAGCATAACCGACAAACTTTAATCAAGCCCCCAGCTGGCTGAAGAAATCAAACGTCTGTACTGCAGGAGGCCTAGCTTTGGCAAAATGATCAAGTGCACAGCCTGCTGCCAGCACTTTCACTACGCATGTGTGAACAGTACCGGAAACTCAAAAAAAAATTGAACTGTGGATGCAAATGCATCAAAATCATAAATGGAAAGAAGTGCACTTGCAGTTCTGCAGACACTGACGATAGCGCTCAGAATTCGAGAAGAAATAAATAATTCACCTCAAGACAGAAATGTTAGATATATCTTCATTTGGTAGTATTATTCACATTTGCCGTTGGAAATACATATCTACATTCCATTTTACATTGAAATGTACATTTCATATTGATTACATTATTTACATTTCATTTTAATGCAATGACAATCAAATCTATCAATATTGTATTATTGTTATCATTTGTTTATTGTCCTTTATTATCAGTTATAGGCCTACTCTGTTCTAATGTCCTGTCTTAGTGTCATCTCCTTAAGTGTCCGTTATGTAGTTATTGTTCACTTGGTATTGTAACGATCATGGATGAATAGGCTCGGTAGCCCTTGGCTAACTGGTCGGACCCTTTAGTCGAGTGGTTAGCGATGTCTCCCGCGGTGTGGGAGATACGGGTTCGCGTCCCGGCTGCGGCAGTTCCTGTGGTTGGCCCCCGAATTCGCTACATTCGTGGTTTCCGATGGCCTTACGGTCTCACCATCCCAATTCTGACACCAATGTGGAATTGAATCGAGAATTGAATCGAGCGCTCGATTCAATTCCTTTGGATAACCATGACCTGGATGAATGAGTACATTCACAGACATCTACTTTCCAGGGCTGTGATTAGATCAGCCAGTGCCCGGCTGGGCACTTTAAGGCCCTTCTCTCCTAGTTTGAGATCAGTGTCCTGTTTGTAGCTTAGAAATGTGTACCGTGGATCGTCAGGGACATCTGTGGTAGAGATGTTACACTCTTCACAGTGACCACCGGTACTATACTTCTGTACAACCTTACTGCCTATATACCCAGCTACACTGCCACCATGATCTATTCCAGACGCTGATATCGGTGGAGCCATCACACTCAGCAGGTCCAGCGCACACTGTGGAAGGACACCCTCAGGGGGACTAACGTGGGATAGTTCTGATATATTTTAGTCGATGCTGCTGATAGATGGACATCGGATAGTTCTGACAGTTAATAGCTGAACACTGTTTTCGATTTTTTATTTCTTTCCGCGGAATCCGCGGCTGTTTGACGTTAGTCTTCATGCTGCCCGACTGGCCTTGAGATTTCTCCAGATTTCAGTCCATAATGGCGGAATCGCTACATTCAGCGCCCTCTTCAGGCTGTTATAGAAAAACGACCGCTCTTGTTATCCAAGCTCTTTGAGCACGGTCTTTTCCATGACAGGTTGGTCCTGGTGGCAAGGGCTTATACTCAGGACGACCAGTCACCCATCATGACTAATGGACTCTCATCCATGACAATCCTTTACGCATTCTTTCAACACTGTTTCTAATGGAGGAATGCAGAGCGAGTCTCGCAGCTCTATTTTGAGTAAACTGGATTTTATTTAATTCTTGTTTAGATGCATTTGACCAGACTGCTGGGCAGTAGTCAAGATGTGGCAAGACCAGGGATTGTATGACTTGCTTGGTAGTTGTTAGTTAGAAAGTAGGCACTCCTAATGACTGAAATACTTCTGCTCATTTTTGTTACAATATTATTAATGTGAGTAGCCCAAGAGAGTGCTTCACCTATTGTAACCCCCAGCAATCTGGCCTCCTTAACTTGTTCAATATCAGCACCTTGCAAAGAAATGCAGTCTGTGTTCCTTTCTCTGAGCATGCTTTGAGCAAATAACGAGACATTTTGTTTTGAATATTTTCAGTTTCATCTTATTTTCAGTGCCCCATCCAGAAATCTGCATTAACTCATCCTGAAGTAGACTGTTCAGTTCTGTGGCATTCTTTGCGGAAACATATATTGTAGTGTCGTCTGCATAAGTTGCAGTGCGAGCATTTTTTTAAATATGTGGCATATCGTTTACAAATATTGCCTATAGTAGAGGTCCAAGACAACTTCCTTGAGGAACGCCGCATTGTAGTGTCGTAATACTTCATAAAGTTCCATTAAACATGACACATTGTTGTCTGTTGAATAGTTAGCTTCTCACCCAGTCAATAGCTGAGAGTTGGAAGCCGTAAGCAGCTAGTTTTATCAGTAGCAGTTCATGGTCGATGATATCCAAAGCTGCGCTAAAATCCAACAGCACTGTTCCAACCAATAATTTACTGTCAATTTATTTCAGCCAGTCATCTGTCAATTGTGTAAGAGCTGTGCATGTTGAATAGCCAGTTTTATAAGCATGTTGAAGGTCAGAATTGATGCCTTTAATAGAGATGTAATTTTGAATTTGCTTAAATACAATTGTTTCCATAAGTTTACTCAATACAGATAAAAAATAAATAAATAAATAAATAAATAAATTGATTGGCCTACTGTTTGGTCCAGTAAATGATTCTTTTCTATTTTTCTCAACAGAGAAGTGACTTTAGCTACCTTCCATACTTGAGGAAAAATTCCTTCATTAAAATTCAAATTGAAAATATGACATATAAGACAGGCCACAATTCCAGCTGACAGCTTTATGAGTCTACTGTCTAGATTGTCATGACCACAGGGTCTGTCGCATTTTAATTCAGACAATAGTTTTTCAGTTTCCAAGACATTAGTGGCCGAAAATTCAAATTCACATTTTTTGTCCTGGGCTGATGTAGCCCATTCGAGACCAAGTCTGATAAGTGGTGAACAACGGGTGCATTCTGAGATGACTTCCTGCACACCAATGTTCTCCTTTGACCCCTCTGATCCACAAGCTGTTTCTATCCACGGGACTGTCGACCGCTGGTATTTCTTTGCTTTTTACACCATTCTCAATAAATCCTTGAAACGCATATCTAGTGCCATATCACGATATCGATACTATATCGATATATCGCCCAGCTCTAATCCGCCTTTTTGAAGAACCAGTAAATCGTGCCATTCCCCACACAAAACTGGATCCAGACTGTTTTTGTAGTGGTGAAGGAGGTAAGCACATTCTGATCTCCATATTCTCCACTGAGCTACAATAAACTTTAAACACAGAATAGGTTTATTATAGAATAGAAGACTAGAATACAAAAAAAATCATTGTTATTGTCTGGTATTAATGCATGAAAGGTTTTTTTGGGGGGGATCCCCCCCTTTTTTTCTCCCCAGTTTTATCTGGCCAATTAGTCTATTTTGCGAGTTATCCTGGTCGCTGCTCCACCCCCTCTGCCGATCTGGGGAGGGCTGCAGACTACCACATGCCTCCCCCGAAACATGTGGAGACACCAGCCGCTTCTTTTCACCTGACAGTGAGGAGTTTCACCTTTCACCAGGGGGACGTAGCGCGTGGGAGGATCACGCTATCCCCCCCCCAACCGACACCCCGACCGACCAGAGGAGGCAATAGTGCAGCAATCAGGACACTATTGTATTTTTAAATCACGTCAGGACACAGCGCTGTCGCTCGACACAACCTCTCCATGGCATTCTTTATTTAGACTGACACAGCATCAAAGGCAGACCCGATCAAACAACCCAGAGCCCGCAGGCATCACCAATCGATCCCAGCACAATAGAACAGCACCAAATCAAATGCAGCACTGTCGATGTGTGCAGACATAACATTCCCCCCCCCCCCGGCAGGATTTCAAACATGAAAGGTTGACACAAAGTCCTCTAGGTGGCCAGGGCGTAAACGTGTGCGAACAGGTCGCGGGGCGGCCTGAGGCTGGGCAGGCCGAGGTGGGGAGGGAGATGGCAGGGGAAGCTGAGGCCCAGAAATGTCTGGGGCCCGTGTAGGAGCTGCATGAAGCCCCGGGGCGTCTCGCCATGCTGAGGGAATGGCTATGGTTGTGTCACCAGCTGTGTGTGGCGGTGCTGACACCTTCCGTAGACGACTGGAGTGCCACCGAGTGCCATCGCTGAGGAGGTAAGTGGCTGGGCCCAGCTGACGGGTGACTTGGAGAGGAGAGGACCAGTATGAAGCCATTTTATTGTCCCTGTGGGGCCTGCGGACCCTGACCCAGTCTGACACATTGATGTCTGGCACCCTGGTTCGTTTTGACTGGTCAAACCGTTGCTTCATCCGCGTCTGCTGACGAGTGACTGAGGCTCTGACCCCAGAGGGAGGTGCCTGGGGTGTGGAGGGGCGGAGCCTGTCAAGGGGCATGCACAGTTCCCGGCCTAGCATGAGAGAGGCTGGGGAGACGCCTGTGGTCGAGTGCTGTGTGGCCCGATAGTGCAGCAGAGTGTGACGGATGGCCTGCGTGAAAGAGCACCCTTGGGCCATGTGTGCTCTGAGGCCGTTCTTCAGTGACTGGTGAAAACGTTCAACGCCGCCATTGGCCTGGGGGTGGTAGTACGCAGTGCGTATATGACGGATGCCCTTGCTTTCGAGAAAAGCAGTGAACTCAGCAGAGACCAGCTGAGGGCCGTTGTCAGTGGTGATGGCCTTTGGGAGGCCCCAGCGAGAGAAAAGAGAGTCCAGGAAGTCGATGATGATCTGTGAGGTCACAGTGCTGGAAGTGGTGAGTTCAGGCCATTTTGAGTGTAGATCGTAGGCGACCACCATGAAGTGTTGGTGGCGGGGAACTCCATGGATCTTTCCACAAATGTCCAACTGCAGGTGTTCCCAGGGCTGAGAGGGCCAGGCGAGAGGTTGCAGGGGTGGGGGAGCCTGGTGGCCAGTCTTGCCACTCACAAGGCAGGCAGAACAGTCCTTCACCAGAGCCTCAATATCTCTGTCTATCCCCGGCCACCACACCAGGTCTCGGCAGCGCTGTTTCAGTTTCACAATGCCCAGGTGGCCTTCATGCGCCGTATTCAAAACACGTGCACGGAGAGCAGCTGGGACCACTGTGCAAAACCCATGTGCCACGCAGGTGTCGTTCCAGCAGGAGAGCTCCTGTCTGACTCGGGCGAACGCAGCCAGCTCCTCTGGGACCTTGTGAGGCCAGCCGATCTGGATGTAGGTGCGGAGCTGGGAGAGGACAGGGTCCTGTTCGGAGGCTGCCCTCAGCTCCTGCAGAGAGACAGTGGCCTGGAGGGGTGTGTGTAGCATTTGGACAATGTCCTTTTCCACACAGTCAGTGTCCGTCTGTGGAGCTGGGGTGGAGACAGAGCGAGAGAGCAGGTCGGCGACAACATTGTCTCTGCCTGGGGTGAACTACAGGCTGAAGTTGTACTGGCGGAGGCGGTCAGACCAGCGGTGCAGCCTCAGGGGTTTGTGGCCTGTCCCAGATGTGGACAGCAGCGCTGTCAGGGCCTGGTGATCTGTCCTGAGGGTGAAGGAGCGGCCATAGAGGTAGAGGTGCCACCTTTCACAAGCCCAGATACAGGCTAACGCCTCACGCTCACCCACGGAGTACCGCTGCTCGGTCAGGTTGAGGGCACGGGAGGCGAAGGCAATGGGCTTCTCCACACCGTTCTGGGTTTGAGACAGCACAGCCCCTATCGCTGTGGCTGATGCGTCACAGGTCACAAAGGTGGAGCTGGAGATGTCGAAGTGAGCCAACACTGGTGGTGAAGTCAGTTGAGTCTTGAGATCACGCACAGCGTCACTGCATGCCTTTGACCACACCCATGGCTCGTCCTTACGCAGCAGCTGGCGCAGGGGGGCTGTGGTCGCAGAGTACTGGGGAAGAAACCTCAGGTAGTAACTTGTCATACCCAGGAAGGAGGCGACCTGGGCGGCCGAACTGGGCTCAGGGATGGCCTGAATGGCGTCCACGTTGGATTGTAGTGGAGTTACACCGCTCGCTGACAGCCGGAACCCCACGAAGTCGATGGCTGGCACAGAGAGGACACATTTCTCAGCATTGAGAGTTAGCTTGTGCTTGGACAGGGCTGCGAAGACCATGTTAAGGCACTTGTCGTGGATTTCACTGGTGGGCCCGTGTACCACTATATCGTCCAGATAAATGGCCACGCCCAGTATGCCAGCCAGCACGGAGACCATGATTTTCTGGAAGCAGCTAGGGGCGGAGCTGAGACCGAAAGGCATCCTGGTGTAGCGAAACACTCCTGCATGTGTCACAAAGGCTGTGAGGTTTCGGCTGCTGGGGTGGAGGGGCACCTGTAAGTACCCCTGTCTGAGGTCGAGCTTGGAGAACACCTCAGAGCCATAGAACTGAGCAGTGAGTTCTTCTGAGGTGGGCAGTGGATACTTATCAGGGACCACTGCCTTATTTACTGCACGTAGATCGACGCAGACACGCAGGCCCCCCGACTTCTTCTTAGCCACCATGAGGTTTGAGACCCAAGGTGACGCGTCCACCGGTTCAATGATGCCAGCTTCCAGCCTTTGTTGCAGCTCGGCGGAGACCCCATCACGGAGAGCCAACGGGATGCGGCGCAGTGGTTGGATGACAGATTTCACAGCAGGGTTGAGGAGAGGTTGATGGGTGAAGGCGGAGAGGCAGCCCAGCCCCATAAACAGCGATGGCCACTTCTGCTGCCAAGGTGTGGCGACAGTCAGGATTGCTGCCCCCCTTGTGTCTAAGAGGGAGAACCCCAGAGCGGAGAACAGGTCCAGGCCCATCAGGTTGGCCCCACGGCGTGCCACATGAAAAACTGCATTGGGCACCAGCTTGGTTCCATAGCGGACAGTCACTTGGAGAGAGCCAATCAGATCGATTTTGGAGTCACCATACCCACAGAGGACAGCTGAGGGTGCGGACAGTGGCAGTGAACCGAAAAATTGACTGTAGGTATCAACATTCAGGAGAGACACACTTGCACCGGTGTCCAACAGCAGGGGGATGCACACATCATTAATGTTGACTGTGCATGATTTGAATGACACTGGCCCAGAGCTCACCTTGTGAATGACGGCGATTGAAGACTGGGGGGTGTGGCCCTCTGACCCAGCCGGGGAAGATCGACAGACGTTGGCAAAGTGATTGTGCTTACCGCAGCTACGGCATGTCTGGCCACGGGCAGGGCAGTTCTGAGCCCTTGAAACATGAGACCGAGACCCACAGCTACCACAGGACTGTTGAGGGCGGGGCCGAGAACGCCGTCGTTGCAGTTGCAAGACGTCCCCAGTAGAGTCGGCGCCCGCCTCGCTCTGGTTGGGTTGCGTCCCGAGGGGCAGCCGTGAGTAGAGGGAGGAGTCGTTGGCAGCTTGACTGGAGGTGGCCACTTGCTGTGTATTGAGCATAGCAGCACACTCAGCTGCTCCCTCAACCTGTAGTGCGATGGTAATTGCTCTGGACAGCAGCAGATCGTCTTTTTCCAGCAGGAGAGTCTCACGCACCTTTGCGTTGTTGGTGTGTTCGATTAGCTGGTCGCGAACCATCTCGTCCTGAAGCGCGCCAAACTTGCATGAGCCAGCTAGCCCTCGCAAATTAGCTACATACTGCCGCACAGACTCACCAGGCAGTTGGTGTCGCTGACGGACTATAAATCGCCGAAGGAGGGCACTCTGTGGAGCAGCGAAATGGGTGCTCATAAGTCCCACAGCTTCGGCAAAGCTTGTGACGTTCCCCAGAGTCCCGAGCACACGATGACCCTCTGCTCCCAAGCAGTGTAGCAACAGAGCCGTCTTCCTAGCCTGGCTCACGTCGTCGAGCCCTGATGCGATGATGTAATTTTCAAAACTATGTAGCCAGCGAGTCCATGGTACCGGAGGCTCGCCAGGTAATGCCAGGAAGGGGGCAGGTGGTGGGAGAGAGATATCAGCCATCCTCGTCGCCAATATTGTATTTTTAAATCACGTCAGGACACAGCGCTGTCGCTCGACACAACCTCTCCGTGGCATTCTTTATTTAGACTGACAAAGCATCAAAGGCAGACCCGATCAAACAACCCAGAGCCCGCAGGCATCACCAATCGATCCCAGCACAATAGAACAGCACCAAATCAAATACAGCACTGTCGATGTGTGCAGACATAACAGACACATACCCACATTCGGCTTCCCACCCGCAGACGCGACCAATTGTGTCTGTAGGGACGGACGACCAAGCCGGAGGTAACACAGGGATTCGAACCAGCAATCCCCATGTTGGTAGGCAACGGAATGGACCGCCACGCTACCCGGACGCTCAAGCATGAAAGTTTAGGTAGCTCAGCAGTCCCTGTGTGCTCCTCTGACCCTGCAGCCCTCTGAATAGAAACTGAAAGTGGTGTTCCATTAAGGTGAGCCCTGCATGCTGTTTTAGAGGTAAAACCTCCTTAATTCTGTCTTATCTAAGCAGAGAAACCATCTATATTTTGTGCACAAAATAATAGATATACTGCTATTGTTATCATTTACTTTATTTTTTTTACATATTTGGTCTTCTTGCATTTTAAATCAAAGTTTGTTCAGTGGCAGTAAATTATTATTATTATTATTATCATTATTATTTTTTGCTTATCTTATGAATGAAAGTGAAATTGTTTATCGTGTCAACATAGCCTGGCGGATTTCCCTTTCGCTTTGCCACTGTACTACATGTAACAAGTAAGCAAGAAGGATGATACAGTACTACATGTAACAAGTAAGCAAGAAGGATGATACAGTCCTTCATGTAACAAGTAAGCAAGAAGGATGATACAGTACTACATGTAACAAGTAAGCAGGAAGGATGATACAGTACTACATGTGACAAATAAGCAGAAAGGATGACACCGTACTACATGTAACAAGTAAGCAGGAAGGATGATACAGTACTACATGTAACAAGTAAGCAGGAAGGATGATGCAGTACTACATGTAACAAGTAAGAAGGAAGGCTGATACAGTACTACATGTAACAAGTAAACGGGAAGGACGATACAGTGCTACATGTAACAAGTAAGCAGGGAGGATGATACAGTACTACATGTACATGTGTAGCCGGGTGGTAAATATGTTAAATATGTTAAATGATTTTCCACTTAAATTTAGTATAGTTTAACTGTTAATATATGTAATTGTTACACTGTCAAGCCATGTAAAATGTCATTTGATGTATTTAAATTGTGAGGCAGATTGTGAGTGTATTTTTATAGTTTTGGTTGTCATTGCATGTTTTGACCAGTAAGTGGCAGTGGCGGACTTTTATTGTAACTCCGTGCAAGTTATCCAAGTGCATCTTGGGTATTCTTTTTTTTTTCTTGTGTGGAGCGCCTGAAGATTGCGGTGTGACAGTGCTCTGACTCCGTAGTAAGTAAGGGTAAATATCTTGTGAAATATACCTGTAACATTATTCCAAACAATATTGTATGTCGGTAATTTGACAAGACGGTTTGATTTAGACGCTACTGGAGTTGATGTTCGGTGATTTTGGGCGCGAGCCGTCGACCGCTGTTCGCCATTGCAGGCATGACAAGGTAATGTTGGCGTGAATAAAGCCACACCATGCCATTGTATTTGGGATGTAAAGGTTTTATATGCATTTTAATTCTGTTTAAAGGTAACTGACAGAGTGAGAAGTTGCGCGATCTTCAGGAAGTTCCACATGTCTTTGTTAAACCCTGTTTAACGTACATAGTCCACTGCCGTATTTTGCACCGTATTTTGTATTTATTATTTCCCTTTTTTTAAAAATCTTTTCTGTTAAACTTGCCACATCTGTGAACATTTATGAGCTGTTTGCTCGAAAGACACAGGAATGTATGCACTCAGTAAAACGATCTGCATTCGAAGGTTCAAACAATAAAATTAAAGCTACAAGAACCCCGGAAGTAATTGTGTCCTGTGTGGTATCTAATTCCACGGGCTACATAATTTTGGTACCAGGAGTGGGGTGTAGCTAAAACATTTTTTTTTAAATTGGCAACAGAGTGGCTTATTTTTACTTAAAAAAAAAATACGGCAGTGGTGAAGATTGCTGGTGACGTCCGTTGGTGTTGAGTCTGAAGCCATCCTGCTGTGGAGGTGGTGACCAGCGAGAGACGACGCGAGGGCATCTAAGAGGTTCTGGTGCTTCCTGTTTCACACGACTCAGCCGTACCAGCGCAGGGGACTCCAGCGCTAATTTCAGCTACGAAGACCAAGATCCAGCAAGGCTCCAAGTTAAAGACTGTCCTTGTAGTATCCTTGAACCAGGTTTTGAACTAAATATCCTCATTTATACTGGACTGAGTAAAGATTAATATATCATTATGTCTAGTGATTCTGGTGATGAAGGGAGTTCACTTAATGATAATGGCCACACCTCAGGTGGCATAATGGGTATAGGTGAAGGTGCTACAAAAGAAATGCAGACCACCATGCAAGAGCTTGCCAGACTGCGAGATGAGCTCACCAGGTTAAATGGTGAAGCAAGGGCTCAGAGAGCAAGTGATAACAGTGCACCCACACGTTCATACATCTACTTTCCAAGAGAACGCCAGATCCAAGCATTTAGTGGGGAGTGTGGTACAGACAGGAGATCTGTCGAAGAGTTTATTGAAGAGGTTGAAAGGGTTTTAAGATACAGAGAGCAAACAACAGAAGAACAATGTGACTATATACTATCTCTATTGCATGGCCCTGCATTGGAAGAGGTGCGACTATGCATGAGGGGTCAGTCAGTGGGACCCAGTGATTTATACTCTTACCTGAGCAATGCATTTGGGGAAAAGCGCAGTTCCACACAGCTTTTGCAGACCTTTTACAACCGTAACCAAACTGATGGAGAAGACCTCCGTGACTACTCCCATGCACTATCCCAGATTTTGAGCTCTGTAGTGAAACAGTCCACAGATGTAATACCTAATGAGAAAACTGTGCTCAGATACCGGTTTATTGAGGGTTTAAGAGAAGCAGCACTCAGGCGTGAACTCAGGAAAATGGTTAGGGACAAACCAGAGAGCAGTCTTCTAGATGTGAGGAACGAGGCCCTCCTGTGGGAGATGGAGGACAGCAGGTCTCATCGTCCCAGGGTCATAAAGAGCAACCAAGTTACATCAGAGGTTCCGGAAACCCAGTGCTCTATTATTAAAACAAACAATGACCAAGGTATTGCATTAAATGATGTTCGGAGAGCAGTAGCCCATCAAGAAAAACAGCTAGCAGAGTTAGGCAAAACACTCGCTGATCTAGCCTTTGCTGTAGGTGAACTGAGTAAGCGCAGCACTCAACAGACATTCCTAGAGCCCAAGCCACGACCTAGACCCCAGCCAAAGTTCACACCAGATGGTCAGCCTATCTGTTTCAAGTGTAGAGGCATAGGTCACATTGCAAGAAAATGCTCACAGGCCAGAGGGGGTCAAGGGGACGCAACACCTAGTTCTTATGTAGTGCAGGAAAACTCGCACCCTCAGTTGTCATGAGCCACACAACTCGAGGGGAGGAAGCTGGCTCACCAAAAGAGACTCCAGACAGAAGCAGGATCTTAGAGCGTGCAGTCGGAGAATGTAAAACTGTTGAGGTGAAACTACGAGGTGTTACAGTGTCCTGCTTACTTGACACTGGTAGCCAGGTCAGTACAATTTCTGAGAGTTTTTTCAGGGAACACCTGTCAGTGAAAGGTGAAGACATTCACCCGGCATTTGAGTGGTTAAAGATCACTGCAGCTAATGGATTAGACATACCCTATATGGGCTATGTGGAGCTTGATGTAGAAGCCATGGGTCTGACTATCCCAGAGCGAGGTTTTCTGATAGTTAAAGATTCTGAACACTCTTCCTCTGTTCCAGGTCTAATAGGGATGAACATTGTCAAAAAATGCAGAGAGCTCGTACACACTGAGTTTGACACCACACTGCAGGAGAGGTTTGACTCAAACTGGAGAGAGGCTTTTAATCATCTTCATGCAGTACATGCAACAGACAGACTCTCTTTCGCTAGGGTAGCTGGTAAGGATGTAGTCCATATACCTGCTTCATCTGCTGCTACAGTTATGGCTAGGGGACTCAGGACCGTGAGTGAGGATGGTTCTTTTTTGTTGCTGGAGTCTGTGGGTGTCCCCGTTCCTGGAGGTTTGGTTGTTGTGCTACTTTGGTTTCATCGGGCAATCACATTTTTCCAGTCCGAGTCATGAACATGTCTGATGAAGATATCTGGCTAGGGCCACGGACTAGGCTAGGGGTTTTGACTCAGGTAGACTGTGTGAAAAGTGATGAGCTTTGTGAGGTACATTCCCAGAGAATCTCAGCAGATACTGAACAAGTGAGTATCAGTGAACACCCCGAAACACCGACAGATGTGCAGGAAATTCTCGGCAAGCTCAATTTTTGTGGTAGCCCAGAACAGCAAGCACAGCTGACTTTGTTACTGGTGAAGTACTCTTTTGTGTTTGCAACAGAAGATGAAGATCTAGGCCACACTGACAAAGTACAACATGAGATCCATCTGACAGATGACATACCTGTAACACAGCCATATAGACGAATCCCACCCACACAGTACAGTGAAGTCAGGGAACATATTGGCAAGCTGCTTAAAAAAAGGGGTCATTCAAGAAAGCTCTAGTGCTTATGCTTCGCCCATAGTACTAGTGAGAAAGGCAGATGGTAGTCTGAGGCTATGTGTTGATTACAGGAAACTCAACTCAAAGACAAGACGTGATGCATTCCCGCTCCCGAGAATTGATGAGAGTTTTGATGCGCTGAGAGGGGCAAAGTTCTTTTCGACCATAGATCTGGCGAGCGGATACCACCAGGTAGCTATGCATGAGAGAGATCGGACTAAGACTGCATTTACTACACCGTTTGGTCTGTATGAGTACGTGAGAATGCCTTTTGGTGTTTGTAACGGTCCAGCTACATTTCAGAGACTTATGCAAGTTACTATGAATGATCTCATTTTTCAGATACTCCTGGTCTACCTAGATGACATCTTGGTTTTTTCAGAGACATTTGAGCAGCATTTGGAGAGACTTGAGACTGTGTTTAAGAGACTGGCAGAGACGGGCCTTAAGGTGAAGTTGCAGAAGTGTGTTTTTCTACAACAGTCAGTAAAGTTTTTGGGTCATCAGGTGTCAGCAGAAGGTATAGGAACTGACCCCTCCAAGGTCTCTGCTGTTAAGAACTGGAAGGTCCCAACCACTGCCAAAGAGCTGCAGTCGTTCTTGGGTTTCTGTAGTTACTACAGGAGATTCATTCGAGGCTTCTCACAGATTGTCGGGCCACTGCATGACCTAGTCAACAAATGTTCAGGTGTGAAAAAAACAGGGAAAGTAGGTCACCAGTTTTGTAATATGTGGACACCAGAGTGTGACTCTTCCTTTGAGCAGTTAAAGGAAAAACTTACCTCTGCTCCCATTTTGGGTTTTGCCGATTTCACACAACCATTTGTAGTTGAGACAGATGCTAGTCAGCATGGATTAGGCGCTGTATTGTGTCAGCAGCAAGGTGACATCAGACGTGTCCTAGCATATGCTAGCCGCAGACTACGCCAGGCTGAGAAGAATGACCGAAATTATAGTAGCATGAAGTTGGAGTTGCTTGCCTTAAAATGGGCAGTTGCTGAAAAATTCAGGGGTTACTTGCTTGGTTCAAAGTTTGTTGTCCTGACTGATAACAATCCCCTCTGCCACCTCAAGACAGCCAAGTTAGGTGCTATAGAGCAGAGGTGGGTAGCGCAACTGTCTGTTTTTGATTTCGAGGTTAAGTACCGTCCTGGTTGCAGTAATGCCGCCGCAGATGCTCTCTCTAGGCAGGAGTTTGCAGGGGAGCCTGAAACAGACCCTGACTCGGATTTTGACGACTGTATCACTGTGTGTAACCTGATTGAGCGAGGAACAGTTCTGGATCCTGGTCTTGTCTCTAGAGGTCTGGAGTGTTACAAAGTGAGACAGATCCGTGCTGGGGAGTCGAGGTCTGGTGAGACAGGTACTAAACGGGGCAACACCCCCACACTGCCAGGTTATACCAGAGAGGAGCTGGTAGGTTTTCAGGCCGGTGACCCCACCCTAAAAGAGTTTAGGGCATTTTGGGATCGGGGGAGGAGGCCATGTCCCAGAGAGAGAGCAGCCCTGTCTAGTCAAGTGAAAAGATTGTTGAAACAATGGAGATGCATACAACAACGAGAAGGGTTGTTGTACAGGGTTATCACAGACCCACGTCATGGAGAAGTGTGGCAGTTACTCGTGCCTAGTTGTTTGAGGGACCAAGTTCTAGAAAATGTACATAACAACATGGGACATCAGGGCATAGAGCGCACTGTAAACTTGCTAAGAGGGAGGTGTTTTTGGGTAGGGCTATGCGAGGATGTGGAAAGCTGGGTTAAAAACTGCGAGCGGTGCATTTTGACCAAGATGCCTCAGCCAAAAATCCATGCTCCAGTTCAGGCATTCCTGGCCTCCCGACCTCTAGAAGTGGTGGCTGTTGATTTTACAGTGTTGGAGGCAGCTTCAGATGGCCGTGAAAATGTCCTTGTTGTGACCGATGTGTTTACAAAGTTCACACAAGCGTATGCTACCAAAGACCAGAAGGCTGACACTACAGCTAAAGTTTTGCTCAGGGAGTGGTTCATGAAATATGGGGTCCCAGAGAGACTGCACTCAGACCAAGGTCGAAATTTCGAGAGTGAAATTATAGCAGAGCTGTGCAAACTCTATGGGGTTAAAAAGACACGGACAACTCCCTACAGGCCACAGGGAAACGGTCAGTGTGAAAGATACAATCGCACACTCCATGACTTGTTAAGGACACTCCCACCAGAGAAAAAAAAGCGTTGGCCAGAGCATCTGTCTGAAGTAGTATATGCCTATAATGTCACTCCTCATTCCACCACAGGGTACTCGCCTTATTATTTGCTTTTCGGGGTACAGCCACATCTCCCAGTAGATGCTTTATTAGGGCGTGAGTGTGTGTCAGACAGGAAACAGGATTGGTTGTCTGTTCATCAGGAGAGACTCCGACAGGCACATGAGAGAGCCAGAGAGTACTCAGAGCAGAAGGCAGCTGAGAGGATCTCACTGCAAAATGAGAAGGTGTATTGTCCTCCTGTGGACATTGGTCAGTTGGTTTTCCTACGTCACAGACCCCCAGGTAGACATAAGATTCAGGACACATGGACCTCAACAGTCTACAAGGTAGTTGACATCCAGGGTACCACACACACTGTTGAACCTTTTGAGGGAGGTCCCATTAAAAGAGTTCATAGGTCAGAGTTGCGACCTTGTGCGAAACCAGTTCCCAAACCAAGAACTAGAACTAGGTTACAGACCACTACACAGCCTGTAGCTGAGGATGAGCCTGAGTCACCTGAGGCTGATTTTGTTATTGTTGAGGAAGTCATCCCTCGCCGGCTTGTGCAAGTACCTAACCTGCCTCTTGCAGCAGAAAGTGTTAGTTTACCTGTGACAGCACCCACAGATGAGAGTGACGGTGAAGGACCTGAGGAAGGTTATTCAGATATGAGAAATTGTGGCACAGAAACAGAATGTGTTAATGATGTGCATCCAGACGTTAGCGACAGTGACTTGCCCATTATTGAAAACAGGGACAGGCCCGCACTAACAGATGATGCTGGTGGAGCAGGACGTAGAACCTATGCACCTAAACCTGCCATTAGGAAAAGCAAGCGGGAAATGGCTGGATCTCATTCAAACCCATTTCATCTGCCAAAGTCAGCCTGTAATGCAGTCTCAGTCAGCACAGACATGGTCTCTAAGGTTTTGACAAGCCTGGGTGCTGCTCTCTTTGAAAAGGCCTTGCAGGGAGTATTTGAGTCAGTTCATGTTTCGTAGTCACCGAGGACGTTGACTATATTTGCAGGGGAGTATGTAGCCGGGTGGTAAATCTGTTAAATATGTTAAATGATTTTCCACTTAAATTTAGTATAGTTTAACTGTTAATATATGTAATTGTTACACTGTCAAGCCATGTAAAATGTCATTTGATGTATTTAAATTGTGAGGCAGATTGTGAGTGTATTTTTATAGTTTTGGTTGTCATTGCATGTTTTGACCAGTAAGTAGCAGTGGCGGACTTTTATTGTAACTCCGTGCAAGTTATCCAAGTGCATCTTGGGTATTCTTTTTTTTTCTTGTGTGGAGCGCCTGAAGATTGCGGTGTGACAGTGCTCTGACTCCGTAGTAAGTAAGGGTAAATATCTTGTGAAATATACCTGTAACATTATTCCAAACAATATTGTATGTCGGTAATTTGACAAGATGGTTTGATTTAGACGCTACTGGAGTTGATGTTCGGTGATTTTGGGCGCGAGCCGTCGACCGCTGTTCGCCATTGCAGGCATGACAAGGTAATGTTGGCGTGATAAAGCCACACCATGCCATTGTATTTGGGATGTAAAGGTTTTATATGCATTTTAATTCTGTTTAAAGGTAACTGACAGAGTGAGAAGTTGCGCGATCTTCAGGAAGTTCCACATGTCTTTGTTAAACCCTGTTTAACGTACATAGTCCACTGCCGTATTTTGCACCGTATTTTGTATTTATTATTTCCCTTTTTTAAAAAATCTTTTCTGTTAAACTTGCCACATCTGTGAACATTTATGAGCTGTTTGCTCGAAAGACACAGGAATGTATGCACTCAGTAAAACGATCTGCATTCGAAGGTTCAAACAATAAAATTAAAGCTACAAGAACCCCGGAAGTAATTGTGTCCTGTGTGGTATCTAATTCCACGGGCTACACATGTAACAAGTAAGAAGGAAGGACGATACAGTACTACGTGTAACAAGAAAGCAGGGAGGATGATACAGTACTACATGTAACAAGTAAGAAGGAAGGATGATACTGTAGAGGAGCTCAAGCAGGAGTCGTGACAACTTTCTCTTACGGCTACACAACGTGCACCATTTATTCCTTCCACCATTACAACAACAACAAAAAACCCGCGCAGCGGAAGTGTGTCACTGTAAACCCGAACCGAGGAAACAGCAGCTGTAAACTAACGTTCCTACTACACTGTTAAAAAAAGAGTAATGTAACAGAATTTTACTGTGTATTTTACAGATTTGTTCTGTATTTATAAAATACCATTAAATTTACAAAAAGAGACTGTGATTCTACATGTCAAATGTAAAATAACATGAAATAACTAACTGTGAAAACCCAAGCCATTTCTGTTCTTTTACAAAAAAACATTAGAAATACACATATTTATTGTTAAAATACGTTCATAAATGTATCGTAATTTCACAAATATTTGTCTGTTATTTAAGAGAGTAAACTGTTAAATTCAACTTTAAAACTATAGAAAAAATAAGAAATCATTTAAAATTACTGAGAAATTAATAGTAAAATAACTATTTAATCTGTAATTTTACTGCAATTTCTTTGTTAACTGACTAATATTTTCATTGAAAATAGCCACAATCACTGTACTTTCCTAGATGGTAACATTTATTAACATTGTATTAACATTTATTTTGAAAGGACATCTGGAGAGACATAGGGAAAGGGGAATGTAATGATCTGTGCCCTCTGGCTATGTTAACTTATAACATTAATAAAGCAAGGACGACTTCTCTCGTGCTGGGTGTTTATTCACCGACCGGATTCCGACTGACGTTGTTACGTACATCACGTGACTTTGTTGTGGCGCTACGGAAAGCCGTAAGGGACATTAGCAAATCAAATATTACTAGCAAATATTACATCTCCCTTTTTCTGAAAAGTGCTGCTTTCTCTGCAGAGATACAGACCACGTTGAGCACGTTTATAAGCGAATACAATCTTAATAAGAAAGAATATGAAAGTGGAACTCTTATATAACTGGACTGCAACAAAGTAGTGTAAAACATTTCCTTCACTGTCTAAATGTGACACCGTAATAACATTTCATCTTTTTTTTCATTTCATTACTGGTAACTGCAAACAGCAGGTAGGTACACAAGGTAAGTGAACGCTGTAAATATTTCTTTTCAAAACATAGCAGGTATAGTACAGGTTGGTGTAAAATTCTCTTTTTTTAACATTCATAAGTCAAGGATTTGTCTTGGTTTGATCGTGCGACCTGACCTCGTGGTGTAACCAGGCTGTGTGTCTGGTTGTCGCTGATTGTTCGTGTCTGGAGGTTCAGCATGCTCTTGCTGATGGGCTTGTGTGTTGTTGTTAGCGCTGGTAACAGTCTGCTGTGAAGTGTGTGTGTGCGTAGTGTGAGTGTTCACTCTGCTTTGTCGCAGGTGTTGACGGTTGCGTTGGTAGATCTGACCTTCTTTGGTTTGGATGTGGTAGCTCCTGTCTGTGTTCGCTGGTCTTTCCACAGTTGCAGGTCTCCAGGATCCATCCTCCTGCCGGAAGCGGATTGGTGTGCCTGCGGGCAGGTGGGGCAGAGGTTTGGCTGTTCGGTTGTAGTATGCCTGCTGGCGCTGTTGACATACCTCTCTCCTTTTGTGAACATCCTCCTGACTGGCGATCTGTGGCTGCAGGTGTTTTGCTGTTGATGGGAGAATGGACCGCAGCCTCCGACTCATCAGTAGCTGTGCCGGTGATTTCAGGTTGTCCACCGGTGTGTTGCGATACTCCAGTAAGCTCATGTAGGGGTCTTTGTTCTCAGCTTTGGCTTTGTCCAGGATGCGTTTGGCCGTCTGGACAGTCTTCTCGGAGAGGCCGTTGCTCTGTGGGTAGTGGGGGCTTGTGGTGGTGTGTGAGAAACCCCATGTCTGTGAGAAGTTGCGGAACTCACCAGAGCTGTAGCACGGACCGTTGTCGCTGATGATAGTCTCGGGGATTCCGTGTCGAGCCATTGCTGCTTTCAGCTTCATGATGACGGCAGATGAGGTGCAGCTGTAAAGTCTTTCTAGCTCGAAGAATCTGGAGTAGTAGTCCACAGTGACTATGAAGTCCTGTGAGTTCCATGTGAATAGGTCTGTGCCTATCACTTGCCACGGCCGCTCGGGTATGGCGTGTGACATCATTGGTTCCTTTGCATTTGCGCTGCGCCGTTCTTGGCATATGCTGCAGTCTGCTACCGCATCCTCGATCTGTTTCCCCATGCCAGGCCAGAACAGTAAGTCTCTTGCTCGGCATTTGCTTTTTTCCACGCCAAGGTGGCTGGCATGGATGCGCTGTATCATGTCCTTGCGAAGCTTTTGGGGGACAATGATTCTCTCACCTTTGAACAGGATACCGTCCATTTCTGAGATTTCTGCTCTGTGGTTCCAGTATTCCTGGATGCTGGGCGGGCACTTTTTCTTTGTGTCTGGCCAGCCAGTGAGTGTGGCTCGTCTGAGTGCGGTGAGCTGTGGATCTTGCGCTGTTTCCTGCTTGATTTCTGTGAGTCTTGTGTCGCTCACAGGGATGTTGCTGAGGACTGTGTGCACTTGGGCCTCCATCCCTTCCTGTAGGTCACTGTCGTGGTGTTCTATTGACTTGCGTGACAGTGTGTCGGCCACCGGTATGTCCTTACCGGGGCGGTGGATGATTTGGATGTCGTATTTTTGGAGCGCCAGGGTCATCCGTTGCAGCCGGGGTGGTGCTGCTGCGAGTGGCTTTTTTAGTATTGCCTCCAGAGGCTTGTGGTCTGACTCCACAATCACTTTTCGTCCATACATGTACTCGTGGAACCTCTTGCAGCCGAAGACCACAGCGTAGAGCTCCTTCTCTATCTGTGCGTAGTTTTCTTCAGTGCTGTTGAGTGACTTGGACGCATAGGCAATTGGTTTGCCATCTTGGAGCATGACAGCCCCAAGGCCACTTTTGGATGCATCCACTTGGAGTCGCAGCTCTTTCTGCGGGTCGAAATATGAGAGTACTGGACCTGGGTGCTGTGTAATGAGATTCTTCATCTCTTGGAACGCCTTGTCGTGGACTGCATCCCACACAAACTCACTGTCCTGTTTCAGAAGCTGTCTGAGGGGTGAGTTTATCTGTGAGAGGTGTGGAGCAAATCTGGCGAGGTAGTTGATCATGCCGAGGACTGTCTCCAGCTCTGCTTTGTTCTGTGGGGGTTGCATGTCCTTGACCGCCTTCACCTTGTGTGGGTCTGGTTTGATGCCTTCGTGTGAGAGCGTGTGGCCAAAGTAGCTTACCTCGGACACGCATATGTGACACTTGTCGGGGTTGAGCCTCACCCCTCGCTCCCTTGTGCGCTTCAGCATCGCTCTGAGACGCTGGTCATGTTCCTCTTTAGTCTTGCCGAACACTAGTATATCGTCCACTATGGCCGTCACACCGTCCAATCCTTCATATGTTTCATCCACGCGTCTCTGGAACTCGTCTTGAGCGGACACGATTCCGAATGGCAGTCTGAGGAAACGATACCTGCCAAACACTGTGTTAAATGTCGTCAACATTGAGGATTCAGTGCTCAGTTTGATGGCCCAATAGCCTGACCGCGCGTCTAACACGCTAAAGTACTCAGCTCCAGCAAGCTTTGTGGTGGCGTCCTCCAGCGTGGGGAGGGGGTAGTGAGGTCGTTGTATCACTTTGTTAAGAGCTCTGGGGTCTAAACACACTCTAAGTTTGCCTGTCTTTGGCTTCTCAACAATGACGAGTGCGTTCACCCATTCTGTGGGTTCTGTTACCTTACAGATTATGCCGCCTTTCTCCATGCTGTCAAGCTCGTCCCTCAGTTTGCTGCGTAGGGCGATGGGGATTCTGCGTGGCGGGCAGACGACCGGCGTTGCATCTGGTGTGACGCGGAAGGTGCACTCGCCTGGGAACTCTCCTATTCCTTGGAAAACATCTGCATACTCATCCATTATGCTCTGTGATGTGACATTGTTTTCCTCGCTCACAGCCATCACTATTTTTACCAAGTTTAGGTCACGGCATGTTTTCATTGCCATGACTGGTGGGGCGTTTGTGTCAATGACGTAAAAGTCCAGCATCATTGCATTGTCTCTGTACTTACATTTGAGTTTGCATGTGCCTTTCACGCTCAGCGCGCCTCCTCCATATTCAGTGAGTCTGTGTATTGCTGGTTTCAGTGTCACATTTTTGAACAGCGCCTGGAACAGGTTGGTGGGAATAGTATTGGCCTGTGCCCCAGTGTCTAGTTTAAACTTTACCTTCTGTGGAGGTGTGCCAATTCCAACCTCTACGTAAGCCTGCTCGTTGCTTTTTCCGTTGTTCTCTATTGAGATGCAGTCTATGTACAGCTCTGTCTGTTCTCCCACAGCGGTGCTCTCCACTGTAATGTTGTCGAAGTACAGTTCTTCCTGCTCTCTGTCAGTGGTGTACTCTTCTGGGTTCTCTCCGACGGCATGTACTGTGCCGCGGTAGTACTTTGTCTGTCCCTGGGAGCTAGACTTGCATACTTTAGCAAAATGATTGAGCTTCTTGCATTTAATGCATTGTTTACCCTTAGCTGGGCAAGTGGCTTTAGCGCCGTGTAGCCCTCCACAATAGCTACACGCCCTAGCGGCGGTGCTAACGTTACCCTCCCTTTGTCTGAAGTTAGCGTTAGCTGCTTTGGGTGCGTTCGGTTTGTAAGTCTTTCTGCCTATTGCGTGCACCGTTTCATGTGTGCTGCCCTGGCCCATAGACTTTAGCTGTTGCTTTGCTAGCTCGTGTGAGCGGGCTACATCTATGGCCTTTTCTAGCGTTAGCTCAGCTCCCTGGCTAAGTAGCTTTTCTCTCACTCTGGGTGAGTTGGTGGCAAACACGATGCGGTCCCTGACCATCTCGTCGGCATTTGGGTAGCCACAGTCTTTGACTAGGAGCTTTAGCTCAGTTACAAATCGTTCGAAGGATTCACTCTCTCCCTGCATCTTTTCATGAAATTTATATCTGGCATAAATCGGGTTTGCTTTGGGGGTGATGTACTCAGTGTACTTATCGTAGTACGTTTCTAGCTTCTTGGCTTGTTCTCCGCTGAGTGTCCAAGTGTTGTGCACATCTCGCCCTTTTTCCCCTATCCAGAGCAGGAGGTAGCTGCATTTCTCCTCTTCATTCTTCCCGCGCAGGGGGCCCGTGAACATTAGCTCCGTTGTTTGTCGAAATCGTCTCCATGCTTCAGGTAAGTTCGCCGATTCCCAGTCCATCCGTGGAGCTGGAACGCCGTACGAATCCATATTGGGTATTTAAACTCCGCTACTCTGACACCATGTAATGATCTGTGCCCTCTGGCTATGTTAACTTATAACATTAATAAAGCAAGGACGACTTCTCTCGTGCTGGGTGTTTATTCACCGACCGGATTCCGACTGACGTTGTTACGTACATCACGTGACTTTGTTGTGGCGCTACGGAAAGCCGTAAGGGACATTAGCAAATCAAATATTACTAGCAAATATTACAGGGAAAGCTTGAGAGGGTGAATATTATGCAGAGCAAAGAGTTGGACTTGAACTTAGGGCTGCTGCAGCAAGGACTATATAGCCTCTGCTTATGGGGCATCAGCACTACCAAGTGAGCTGCAATTAAATGCTTTCAATAAAGCTGTTCAAGCATTTTTCAAGCAATTAAATGCTTTCAGCAAGCAGACACACTGTTTGATGACTGGATGTTCTCGTGTCACTTGTAGCATGCTCATATTGTCAAGGGCAGTCTGTAAATCAGCTTAGGCCTATCAAAGTTAGGATCAGATGCAAACACAGTCCCATTAACACATTTGTGTATAATATTTTTGGTGGTGGTGGGTAGGGGGATGTTAGGTTACAGTACCACCACCTGATTTTAATTCAGGAAAAAGTCTGAGTCTGCAGTCTGAGTATGGATGACTTGTCATGAGTTTCAAAAGGAATTCCTGCAGACCCTTGCTCCTGAATGACCACTGCCATAAGAACCACTCAACCTCCTGGTATACCTTCAGCATATGTGTATATGTACTGCAAATGTTAACCTTAATGTTGAGGTTAAAACTTAAAAGGATAGTTCAACATTTTGGCAAATTGGCCCATTGCTGGTAAGACTATAGGCATTATGGCAATGGGCCAATTTGCCAAAATGTTGAACTATTCCTTTAACTGCCATTTCATTTAATTTCATTTGAGCCATCTCTAAAGTGAAACTGCATGCATCATGTGAAAATGAATGATTTGGACTGCTCTGTGTAGGCTACTGAAATGACCGTGGTTAAAGAAAATAAACATTTGTGAGCGGCCTAGAACTGCTGTAGGCTAGGCTAATATTAAATGCAGTTTAAATGTAGCAATGGTCTCCAGGAAAGGTAAATGATGTTGTATTGGCAAACAAATCTCAACATCTGTCACAGTAAAACAAACCAAGAAAAGGAACTGTTAGTGAAGGAGGCCAACACCAGGATAAAACCACATAAACTACATGCTTTTCATCTGTTTCCTCAACCTACCACCTGAAAGCATTATATTCTGTCATTCAGAACAGATCTTAATGACAGAGCATTAATATCATCTGTGTAATTATTTTTCTGCAATTCAGGGGTAAACTGTGAAAATATAATTTATGGAAATAAAAAGTAATATAAAGTATGAAACATTGCAGGGCCACACTGTATTATTCATTTTAAAAAAATGTAAATAAATGTAGGGGCAGTAATTGCAAACAATGTAAATCACAACGTCTTGAATTATTTCACAGCATGTCTGAAACGTCTCCCTGCACAAACACACGTACACACACTCCAAAACAAAAGGCCTCCCAGCACACACTGGGGCCTAAACCGGAACAACGTCATGACAACAACGCGACACGCCATTGGTGCACTTGCTGTGGAAAGCGCGGTCCCCGTTTGGGTTGGTCGACAGAAACTGTTCGGACACTGAACACCCGTCTTTCACGTGACGCTGAACAAGCTCAACAACTCCCGCGCGCGCGGCGGTTCCCGTTGGCCGACAGAAACTTCTAAAGGACAGCAGCTAATGTCGAGGCTGGAGGAAGGACGAAGCCAATTGTACAAGGCAAGTATCGAACTCAAGCTGAATAGTATTAGCTTTATTTACCTCCATGGCTCTGAGTTTACTTAGTCGGCAAAAGGCACCGAATCCGCTAGCATGTCGTCAATTGAAATGTCAGCTAACTATAATCATAAAAGCATGGCCGGCGCGGCGTCGGCGTCTTCACGTGGCGTCTGCTAGTGTAAACTGCATTTAGTATTCAGCCAGACCAGCCACTAGCTTACCACTTAACCTTCAGGGCCCATTGAGGCTATTTTTGTCCTTTTTGAGCTACATTTTCATCTTCTTTTGGCCACTCTTGTCTGTGTTGGTGATAGTGACACAACTTTTTGTAACGAAGCCTTTCTCATGACTATTAAAGTCAAATTTCGATTTTTTTTAAACAAGGCGGCAGAATACAGTGAAATACAGTTTGCTGACACTTTTACCGCTTCAGACAAAAATGTCCACCTCTGAAAAACAATTCTAAAAATCTAACAGATTAATATTTTTTCTGCTTTTTTGCATAAATCTCTTAAACCACTTCTCCTCTGTCCAAAATTATCAAATATTTAATTATTCTGAGGATTTTAACCCCTGAAATTCCAGTTTGATTCCTTGATGTCACTGTTTTTTTAAATTAAAAAAAACACAAAGTTAGTTATTTTCTAAAAAGACAAATGTCAAGTGGTTGGGGGAATTTTTTTAAATCAGTCTTGGATAGGTCAAGGATTCCTCAAAATATTGGCTTTGTAGCATCGTTAGTTTTTCTTTAGCAGCAGATTTAAAATTTGCCTCCCATTGAGTCCCATTAAAAATCCGATTAAACCACATTTTTTAATCTAATTGTTTTTACAAAAAACAATCATGCATTCTGTGATGTAAGGGTTTAGATTTGAAGAAAAATTGTCAAATTTTTCATTTTTACAGTTTACCAGCAAATTGTGCTATTTTCCCATTATATAGGCAAACCTATATTTCACATTATACAGACATGTCTATATAATGGGAAAATAGCACAAATTGCTGAGTGTATTTTCTTCCATAGAAGAGAGAAAAAATATTTTATAAATGATACCTAGATTTGGTAATGGTTTATTTCAACCAGTTACTCTTTCTATATTTCTATAATATTTAGATCTTCCTCTTGCCTCTCAAAAATATAGGAGGAGTAACCTATTCTGCCTTTTTCAAGGTTTTCCAAATTTTCATTTTGGTGCATCCCTAGTTACAGGTCAACATGAAATTCAAACAATACTGAGAAATATGTAAAGGATAAGCTAACAATCTTTTATTTTGTTGAAGGGAGATTTGCTCAAACAGTTTAGCTCAACTATTTCACAACCAATAGCATTTATTTTGATTTTGGCAGATTTCATGATTCATAATTTTTTTTCTTTCTCTCTGTAGATACGTGGTGTGAGTTGATTGTATGGAGTAAACTGAAAATGTGAGTACTGCACTGCAGTTAAGGATGTCAAAAGATTACACCTGTCGTAGTTGTGGTGCTTCAGTGACTACCCTAAAAGTGTACGTGATGCATCAAGGGCTTCATAGAAATGAGCCACATTATCAGTATGGGTGTTGTATGGAAAGTTGTAAGTTTCAGTTCAGAAATTACAATGCTTTTAAATGTCATGTTTACCGCCATCATCGGCGGTCATCTACTGTGTCACAGTGTCCAACTTTGCAGGCACCCTTTCTATGTCAACTTCATCATTGTCAGAAACAGTTGATCGACCTTAACAACCTTCTCTGTCACCTAAAATCTCACATTTTAAGAAGAGAGGTAGTGCATTGCCCATTTAAAGACTGTGACAAAACTTTTTCAGTGACATCGTCTTTCACAGCCCACCTATCTAGGAAGCACAAAAGCCCCACAGCTCTGCAGGTCGTTGGTGCATACTGTCCTCCTTCAGTTCCTAGTGAGTCTCAGTCCTCTGTTGCTGAAAGCCAGGCAGATGAAGGTTCAGCTGATGATGAGCCTGAGGCAGATGTCCCAGACCTTGCACAAATGAAAAGTTTGTACATGAGAAATCTGTGCATGTTTTATATGAAACTGCAGGCCAAACAACTTATCCCTTCTTCCACAATACAGTTGATCGTAGAAGAAATGAATAGTCTTAATGGAATGTGCCTGCAGTCCACAAAAAGTCAACTGAAAGCATCTCTTCAAACAAAAACTGAACTATCTGAGATTGAAATTGAAGATGTGTTGAATACCCTAGATGATGTAGATATCCATGGATCCTGCAGCTCCTCCCTTTCCACAGAGTACAACAGAAAACGGTATTTTGAGGAGAATTTTCCATACGTGCATCCACAACCCATTTTTTTGGGGTTTGATGAAAATAGAAAGGAGCAATATGCTCAGTATGTTCCCATAAAACATACATTGACAACTCTGCTGAAACATACTGATGTGCTGGAACAGGATTCTACATCTGAGAATGAAAGTACACCTCATATTTTAAATGATGTGTGTGATGGATTGGTATTTAAATCCAATCCTCTTTTCGCTGAGTCAGGTCTCACTTTAAAAGTAATACTTTATCAAGATGCTTTTGAGGTGGTGAATCCCCTCGGCTCGGCAAAGAAAAAACATAAGATACTTGGAGTGTACTTCACTCTAGCAAATTTTGAACCTTTTCATCGATCCACTGTTGACAACTTGCAGCTTTTGCTTTTGTGCCGAGAAGCTGATTTCACATATTTTGGCCACGAGAAAGTGTTTTCTCAATTGATAACAAATCTTGGAGAACTGGAGACAAATGGACTGAATATTTCTGGAAACACTATTAAGTCTTTTGCATTGCCGGTGACAATTTGGGGTCACATAACATAGGTGGATTTACAGAAAATTTTTGTACATCTCAACTTTTCTGCCGATATTGTCACATAAACAGAAGTGAGCTAGATAATTTGGAACACCATGCTCCAATCCGTACTGTACAAGAGTACAATGACACTGTTCAAGAACTGCAAAATGGTGATGCAAGTGTAGTCAGAGGTGTGAAATTTAACTCTGTCTTTAATTCACTGACATTTTTTCATGTTTGCCAGCCAGGCCTCCCACCCTGTATTGGCCATGATCTCTTTGAGGGTGTCGTGGCATCTGACCTTGCCATTTACCTGACCCATTTTGTCAAGGTGAAGAAATTCTTCACATATTCACAGCTTAATCGAAGGATCAAACAGTTTAGTTACCAGGGATCTGATGGTAGCTCTAAACCAGCTGAAGTTTCAGAAAAGGGTGTGAAATTAGGTGGCCAGGCAACAGAAAACTGGTCTTTGCTGAGGCCTCTCCCCATTATCATTGGCGAAAAGATCACAGATAGAGAGGATCCTGTATGGCAACTGACTGTCCATCTGAAAGAGCTAGTGGAATTGATTTGTGCCCCTACTATATCAGTAGCCCAGGTTGCATTGCTCAGTGTTCTAATTGGTGATTATCTAGAAGCAAGGAAAGAAATTTTCCCTTCACAAAAACTAAAACCAAAGCATCATGACCTCACCCACTACCCTGCCTTAATACTAAAGTTTGGCCCACTCATTCGGCTGTGGACGATGAGGTTCGAGAGCAAACATTCATATTTCAAAAGATGTGTGCGAAGGACACAAAACTTCAAAAATGTATGCCACACACTTGCAAAGAATCATCAGCTACTGCAGGCATACTTACATTCTGGCTCCTTTTTTGCACCCTCATTGGTGGTTAAGAACTCAACTCCTTTCCATGCTGAACTGTACAGCAAAGCAGTGCGCTCTGCAGTAGGAGAAACCTTAGTCAAAGAACCCAATGTTGAGTCAGCAACCGAGGTCCAGTGGAAAGGCACTCAGTACAAAAAGGGACTCTTTCTGTGTCTAAACCAAGGCGAGGCACTTGAATTCGGACAGATTGAGCTCATGCTTGTGACGCAGGATCAGCATGTGTACTTTATTGTTACACCTCATGACGTGTCCTATATGCCAGAATTTGGATTGTATGAAGTGAAACAAGCAAGGCAGAGCATGAAATGTTGGAAGCCTGAGTGGAAACTAGATTATTATCCTTTGCCTGTGTACATGCTTTGTGGGACAAGAGCAATTTCACTTAAGCATAGCATTGTTGACTCAGAGTAATCTGGATTTTGAGAGATTAAAATCTGACAGTAATGCTTGAAGAACAGCATTTTTCATCCCTTCTAGTCCTCCTAGTCATGGATACAGAGAGTCCACTTCTGTCTTTCATCAAATCAAGTCTTCCTAAACTGAAAGACCCTGAGCCTTTGCTTGAGCGTCTGCAAGATTTAGGAGTTGAGGACCTTAAGGACCTGAGCTACCTGCAGGACAGTGACCTCCTTTCTGTCCTGAGACCAATTGAAGTCAGGAAACTTCTGTCACTGCTCAAAAAGACAAGTATGTGTTTCAATTTGTACATAATAAACTTTCACATTAGAAAAATGTGCATGTTCAAAATATACTTATTAGGTACACTTGTTCAAATTAATGCAGTCCAATACAGCAGCTCTACTATGAATTATACTTGAAAGAATCTTCTCTACATTTTTGTTGTTTTCAAAAAGGTGATAACTATATATTATATCTTGTTCATCATTGATTCCATAGTGGGTGGTAGTGGTGGTGTACTGTACTGCATTATATTGAGAAAGGAACACTTTGAAATGTACCAATTGGCTACTGAGTATATAATTATGTTAGTTATTAATATACCCAGATCGAGCTATGTGATGTCTGTATGGTACTATTACTACTATGTGTTCTTTATTAAGGCCAACAAGATGTCTTGGACAGTCCTCCAAGTTACCAAAGCAACGAACATTTCAGCAGAGTCAGTACCAGTGCAAGTCCAGTAACACCGTCTGATGAGATGCCCCTTTCTGGTGAGTACATGCCTCTGTTGCACAGAATCACTCTCTTTTGGGTTAGATGGGCTGAAAAATAATGTAATTACCTGTAACCAGTGATGTTGCTAGGTCTCTGACGCATTAAAATCTGAAAGGACTCACTAAACTCACTATCCATGTGTCCCAGGGACTCACCTCATTTTTCCCACGAAAAACAATACATTGTGAACAGCAAATTCTGTTTAAAATCATTAACTAGCAAAAGAAACCTTGCCCGAATATGGCCAGAAAAATGACCCAAGTCATTTCTATATAGTTTCGGCCCGAACCAGCGTTCCGAAAGAGGAAAAAGGCTGCATGAAAACCCACCTATTATTTCGTAACAGCTAATGTTGTCTGTGTACTCTTCAGGTGGTTACAGCTCAGAAACTGCAAGTTCAAGGCGGTCAACAAGTAGTTCAAGTATGGATATCACACCTCGTCGACTGTATGACAACAGCTGGCATTTTAAATTTCAAATTCCTTGGCAGAAAATTCCATCTGAGATCATCAGAAAGCTGGAAACAAGAAAGCGGCCAAAAAAAAGTGAGAGACTTGAAATCATACGGCTTATTGTCAGTGAAATCTTAACCGTGTGCCCAACACCTGGGAAGAAACATATCGGTGAGATAGCAAGGAAGATGACAAAGGCCTACCCTGCGGCATTTACTGATGTCATTGAAGGTGAAGTTGTAGGCAGTGGGTATGACTCACTCACCAAACAGATGGTCAGCAGAGTGGATAACCTGAAGAGAGGAAACACTTCACTTTCCTTAAAGAGACGAATTATTAGCAGCAGTGAAGGAGAGGATACCCCACCTCAGAAAAGAAGACTAGACACTTACGGGTGTATAAACTGGCAACCAACATGGCTGCCAACTGGTGAAACCCCTGAATCCCAGAAACATGCACAAGAAGAGTTAAAAAAAATGTGGAGAGAAAGATGCTGTGACAGCACAGCCATTAAGAAAATGATGAGAGCCACTTTCTTCACTCGGAGAAAAGACATTATCAGTGGGACTGACACTTCTGACTTGAAAAAGGAGTGGCCATATCTGTTTGAGACAACTGGCATGAAGACTCATTTTAAAGAGCTTACAGGCGTGGACATCGAAGACATAAACATAACAAATAAATGTTCCAGAGTTATTTCATTTCTTAAATCTAGTGACAAGACAGGGAAGATGGAGACCATCTTCAAGGAAATGGAAACATCAAGCAAAAATGTTGCAGATGTGAATGTTGCAGCGTTTCTTCCACTGCTCCTCAAGTACTTCAATGAAGAAGAAGAACAGATGTTCTACAAAGTGGATCAAACAACCTTGCCCTCTGAAGTGGACTGTGCTGAACTTCCAAGTACACCATGTATTGTTGTGTGTGGTATGAATATTTGTTTGTTTTTCTATTCTATTTATATTTAAGATACTGTTATTTTAGTATTGTGATAACTTTACTGAACAGCTTATTTTCTGTGCATAACTCTTTATAGTATCGAAAGTTAAAGTTTTGAATTTACACTTCTTGATTGGGTTATTGTCTGATTGGCTGTTATTGTGGTTGTAGCTATTCTCGGCTTCATAGTATTTGAGACCATCCCTAAGATTTCCCCATTTACTGCATCTGTATCCTGAAATATGTTTATGCATTGATATTAATGATGTGAAGCCTGCGGAGTTACTGTAGTTCAGGCAGACTACTCAAGTTGCGCGCATCCTGATCAGCTGATCAGTCGCATGCTTACCTGCTCATTCCTGGCTATTCTGCTACTGCTGTCACCGCTGCTCTGCTGCTGCCTCTGTTTTGCTATTGCATTTGCTGCTGCTGCTCGTACTGCTCCTGAGGTACTGCACCTCCCCAGCATCCATCTGTGGGCTCTGTTTCTATGATCCTCTGTGGGGTCTGCTGTTCATTCCTTGTAATGTCTGTCAAGCAGATCATTATTCAGGGAATGAATAAACTGAGACAGAGCCTGATGTCAAACCTACTGCAGCCATGTTCAAGAACCCTATGCTGTGCTTCAGCTTGCCATGCTTATGCTCAATAATTTATTTTTCGCACTTCAGAGTTGTCTGACTGAACTAATAATACTTCAAACCACAATATATTAAAACAAAAAAACAGAAAACTATTACCATTACTTTGATTGTTATTGTACTGGACTCAGCAACTTTCAGTGTTTCAGCACAACATTTCAGTTGTTGGAGTTATGGTCTTTTGGCTCAGTTTGTAACGAAAATGTTCCCCTTTTCTCTTGTCCTTGTACACAACAGGAAACTCGACTTTGGCAGCGGAGAATTTAATGCTGTCTGCAGACCAGACCATTGTGAATGGCCACATCAGAGTCTTCAGTGATGCTCTTATGCTGATGTTTGGTTCGTACTACTGTATGAACATATCTTACCCAGCAGCCCAAGCATCAACTTTGGAGTTCTTACAGAGGTAAGACAGCACTAGTCAATTTAATACATCAAAATAAGATATATAATGCACATACACTACTGTTCAAAAGTTTGGGGTCACCCAAACAATTTTGTGTTTTCCATGAAAAGTCACACTTATTCACCACCATATGTTGTGAAATGAATAGAAAATAGAGTCAAGACATTGACAAGGTTAGAAATAATGATTTGTATTTGAAATAAGATTTTTTTTACATCAAACTTTGCTTTCGTCAAAGAATCCTCCATTTGCAGCAATTACAGCATTGCAGACCTTTGGCATTCTAGCTGTTAATTTGTTGAGGTAATCTGGAGAAATTGCACCCCACGCTTCCAGAAGCAGCTCCCACAAGTTGGATTGGTTGGATGGGCACTTCTTGCGTACCATACGGTCAAGCTGCTCCCACAACAGCTCAATGGGGTTCAGATCTGGTGACTGCGCTGGCCACTCCATTACCGATAGAATACCAGCTGCCTGCTTCTGCTCTAAATAGTTCTTGCACAATTTGGAGGTGTGTTTAGGGTCATTGTCCTGTTGCAGGATGAAATTGGCTCCAATCAAGCGCTGTCCACTGGGTATGGCATGGCGTTGCAAAATGGAGTGATAGCCTTCCTTATTCAGAATCCCTTTTACCCTGTACAAATCTCCCACCTTACCAGCACCAAAGCAACCCCAGACCATCACATTACCTCCACCATGCTTAACAGATGGCGTCAGGCATTCTTCCAGCATCTTTTCATTTGTTCTGCGTCTCACAAACGTTCTTCTTTGTGATCCAAACACCTCAAACTTGGATTCATCCGTCCACAACACTTTTTTCCAGTCTTCCTCTGTCCAATGTCTGTGTTCTTTTGCCCATCTTAATCTTTTTCTTTTATTGGTCAGTCTCAGATATGGCTTTTTCTTTGCCACTCTGCCCTGAAGCCCAGAATCCCGCAGCCGCCTCTTCACTGTAGATGTTGACACTGGTGTTTTGCGGGTACTATTTAATGAAGATGCCAGTTGGGGACCTGTGAGGCGTCTGTTTCTCAAACTAGAGACTCTAATGTACTTATCTTCTTGCTCAGTTGTGCAACGCGGCCTCCCACTTCTTTTTCTACGCTGGTTAGAGCCTGTTTGTGCTGTCCTCTGAAGGGAGTAGTACACACCGGTGTAGGAAATCTTCAATTTCTTAGCAATTTCTCGCATGGAATAGCCTTCATTTCTAAGAACAAGAATAGACTGTCGAGTTTCAGATGAAAGTTCTCTTTTTCTGGCCATTTTGAGCGTTTAATTGACCCCACAAATGTGATGCTCCAGAAACTCAATCTGCTCAAAGGAAGGTCAGTTTTGTAGCTTCTGTAACGAGCTAAACTGTTTTCAGATGTGTGAACATGATTGCACAAGGGTTTTCTAATCATCAATTAGCCTTCTGAGCCAATGAGCAAACACATTGTACCATTAGAACACTGGAGTGATAGTTGCTTGAAATGGGCCTCTATACACCTATGTAGATATCGCACCAAAAACCAGACATTTGCAGCTAGAATAGTCATTTACCACATTAGCAATGTATAGAGTGTATTTCTTTAAAGTTAAGACTAGTTTAAAGTTATCTTCATTGAAAAGTACAGTGCTTTTCCTTCAAAAATATGGACATTTCAATGTGACCCCAAACTTTTGAACGGTAGTGTAAAACTGAGCACTGCTCAAGTGCTGAAATGATTAGTACAGGGGTTCCCAAACATAGTCAACTCAGGGCCCACTTGAAAATCTCAAAATTTTTTGCAGCCCACCTCTGCCCTCATCAACAATACAGAGGCCTAATAATGCGATTTCAGTGCACTTTTTTTAATCTTAATGATAAAGATAAAACATTCAGAACTGAACTGAAAGTAGCAGGAAGCTCCAAAGTCACTAACGTAGCATGCTGATCCTGCCTGTTCATGGAGCATCCTGACTGAATCCTGAAGAAACCAGGGAATGTCTTCAGTGTGGGAGGATGAGTTCACTTTCATGTCCACTGAGGGTGGGACAGTTCACTAATCCTCAGTATGGTTTGATTTACATTGTTGTTGTTTTCCCTTTCCAGAAACACCATTCTATTATTAAATTTTATTCAAAGTAAAGATGGTCATCTGTAAAATATCAGATTACTACCTGAAGTGAGAAGGATGACCCAGCTGTAGGCATCTGCATCTGTTATCATAGTTAAATCTCCTTCTATGGTTCTTGGTGAATATTTAGCTTTTTTATTCTTAAAGTTTTATTGCTCTGACAGTAGCACCTCAGCGTTGGAGTTCCAGGAGCAGCCACGGGCTCTCCTGGTTCTTCACGAAACCAGAAGAAACCAGAGCTCTCCCAGCACACTTCATAGGTGTTGGTCATAATAGGAAGCTTTGTTGGTCACAATGTGGCACATTCACACACCTTTCAATTCATGATCCATCTTTGGGCGATTTTTTTTTTATTTGGATAAATTGGGGAATGCTTGGAGATTTATGGAGGTGCAGGTGCTTTATTTTCAGCCTACATGCAGATCAGGAAAGCCTGACCGCCTGCTGCGCACGAGCACTCATGCCAGGAGACAAGTCACTCAGACCGGTCAGGAGTCAGCACTGCCACGAGGAGGTGGAGTTGGGTCGCGGAGAGCAGCAGCATGGAGCTGCCGAGATGACAGGCCGCCCGCCAGCTGAAGATGGACTTGTGTTGTGGATATTTCTCAGTGGGCTGAAGTTAGTTTACTGTGTGGCTCAGCTGTTAGATAACGTTACTAACCTCTGAGGCTGAAGGGACATGACTGAAGGTGGTGCTGGTGCCGCCCGGTCTGGGTGACTTGTCTCCTGCCGTAAGTGCTGGTCAGCAGGCAGATCTCTGGTCAGGCTTTTCTGCTGTGCATGTAGGCTGAAAGTAAAGCACCTGCACTTCCACAAGTCTCCAAGCATTTCCTGAATTTATCCAAATATCACAATAACAAAATGATAAAATCAAAAACTTAATTTTAATGTTCTTTTTTATTGTAAGAGAAAAACAACCTTGTTTTCTCTTTTTCTGATTTGGTTATGAAATGCAATAATGAAAGATCGACCCATACATGGAGTAGGACAATGTATTACTGACCTTTTGAATTTTTTATAATAAAATTTCAAGAATTTATGTAAATTTATGTAATTTACGTCATTTGATATCACAAGGGAGAGTTATGACTAAAAAAAATGAGTGAAAAATGGTCCTAACTGTACCTGAGAGTTCATTTTTGTTTTTCAGATTTTCAGACTGGCTATGTCTCTTATTTATCTTTATTCATGCTTATGTCAAGTCACAGAAACAGGTGCTTGTTAATGCTTATTTATGAAATAATGACGAAACAAAACTCAAATACCCAAGAAACCTTTGAGTAGCAGATCCTCCTGACCGAAGTTACGTTCTTCTCCCTGAAATAGTATTTGCAATACTAATAATGATAATGGCTTGGATTTATATAGCGCTTTTCAAGACACCCAAAGCGCTTTACAAAGACCGCCATTCATTCATACACATTCTCAACGGTGGTGGTAAACTATGTTTGTAGCCACAGCTGCCCTGGGGCAGACTGACGGAAGCGAGGTTGCCATTTCGCGCCAAACGGCCCCTCCGACCACCACCAAACATTCATACACATTCATAAACAATACATATACACAATACTCACATCTTTTCATTACATCTCTGTTCCACAGTGCCCCATATGTCCAAACACTCTTTCTACACTGTTGTGTATCCTTATTGCAAATGTATGAAAACATTAAAGTACAGTCCACAGTCACTAAAGTTGTTTTTTTTTTTTTCATTTGACAGGTGCCTCTTCAAGATAAATCCAGACAAGGGATCAAAAGTGGAGCGGAACGCCACCAAAAAACAAGCTGTCAGTCCAAAGGTTCTCACACTGATAACCAAAATTGCAGACTACGAGTGGAGGGAATAAGTGCTCACAAGTTATGGATATGTTGTCCAAGTTATAGACTGTTATATCCAGTGAGGTTTCATGTAAGCTATTTGTTATGTAGCTTTGTTATCAATGTTGTAGATGAATAATTACTTGCCTTGGATAGAGTATAAAGTCATTACCAGTGAGGTTTGACAAAGTTTGTAATCCATGTTGTTATGGATGCTTTGAATGTTGGTGCAAGTTGGTAACTCAACTTTTATTTATTTATTTTTTACCTTTTTCTTTTTCTTTCATTTCCAATTCAGTTGAATTTTAATAGCTAGCTTATGTTTTTTTTTTTTTTTTGTTTCAGAACCAGACAGTCATTTTAATTTAATTTATTTTGGAATTTTGCTGTAATAATGGTTACCCATTAAGTTAAATAAAATGACTGAGAACGGGAAATTGTAGCTGTTCTTTTTCAGCTTAGTCTCATTCAAACAATTCATTTAAGCCCTTTTTCCCACTGGCCAAAAAACAGTTTAAACCATTTAAAATTAAAATAAGTCTGGTGTAATTGTATAGGTGAGCATAGTTGTTTAAGTTGAAAGTCCATTAAATATTCAGAAAATCTATGTAAACGAACACAAAAAACTAAATTTACAATAAACTGAATTGTTGCAATTGTAAACCCAATATCTAGTTTTTCAAGTTTTTTGACATGTTTTGAAAGATGAATCACATTATTTTGTGTCATATACTGTTGTATTACATCAAATATAAATTATTACACAACCTCTTTACATAAAATGACAGCACATTTCTGTAAATTTAAGCATTATTATTCATATTACAATGTTTATTCACCATATTTATAGGTAATTTCATTGTTTTAACACGTAAAATGTTTGTAATTAAACGTTAAAAACAACGTAAAATAACTAAATATACATTTGATGTGATCTAAAATTAACAGTAAATGTTTGCAATTGTAAACCCAATATCTAGTTTTTCAACAGTTTTTTGACATGTTTTGAAAGATGAATCACATCATTTTGTGTGACATACTGTTATATTACATCAAATATAAATTATTATACAACCTCTTTACATAAAATAATGTCATTAAACCAACTAATAACAGCACATTTCTGTAAATTTAAGCACTATTACAATGTTTATACACCATATTTATAGGTAATTTCATTGTTTTAAAACGTAAAATGTTTGTAATTAAACGTTAAAAACAACCTGAAAATAAGACAAAATCTTGTTGAAATTACAACTATAAAATGTATTTTAATTATGGAAAATAACCGTATTTTTATGAGAAAGTAATTTTCTGTCATTGTATGGTATTTTTTGGCGCCCCAGCTGCCGGAATATTACCGTTTTTTTACTGTTTTTTTTTTTTACAGTGTAGCTCAATAAGGGGAATTATGTAGCCCCATAACCACTACACACGTTCCCCCAGAATTCGCCTTAATACGAAAAGTCAGTGTGGCGAGGGGGGCGGATCTCTCTGCCCCAACGGCTCCGCTGAACAGGAGCTGGGGGCTGGTTAACCGCAGGCAAAGCAGCAGAGTCCTCACAGCTGGACCGGGGAAAGGGAGGGGCTGGGGAAGCAGGGGGCGGCTCGCCGGGGGAGGGGGGCAGAGCCGGGGGGCACCCCCCCCCCGTGGAGGCAGGGCAAGACCAACAGGGCGGTCTAAGTCCAGGTGAGCAGGCTTGAGGCGGTCCACAGAAACCCGCTCCAGCCTGCTGCCAACCTTCACCACAAAGTGCTTATCTCCAGTGTCCCGTACCTGAAATGGGCCGTCGTAGGGTGGCTGCAGGGGACCACGGTGCGCGTCGTGACGGATGAAAACATACTCCGCCGACCGCAGCTCCGTGGGGACATAGGACTGAGAGCCGCCATGCTGAGAAGTGGGGACCGGTGCAAAAGCCCTGGCTTCCTCCTGCAGCGCAGTCCGTTGGCATCTGGCGGACCAGGAAGCTGTGGCGGTGGGAAGGAAATCCCCCGGGACCCGAAGTGGTTGTCCGTAGACCAGTTCGGCGGATGAGGACTGGAGGTCCTCCTTGGGAGCCGTCCTGAGCCCAAGCATGACCCAAGGCAGTTTGTCGACCCAGCGGTCGTCCTTGAGGGTATAGCCCGCAATGCGGCCTTCATCGAGCGATGGAACCTCTCGACCAAACCATTCGCCTGAGGGTGATATGCGGTGGTGCGATGGAGCCTTACCCCTAAACCCGCGGCGATCTCCTCCCAGAGCGCTGACGTGAATTGCGGCCCTCTGTCCGAGGAGAGGTCAGATGGGGTGCCAAAGCGGGCGACCCAGGTTCCGATGAACGCTCGGGCAACCTCAGGCGCTGTCGTGGACGAAAGCGGGGCGGCCTCTGGCCATCGCGTGGTCCTGTCGACCATGTTGAGCAGGTATGTGAAACCACGGGAGGGGGGTAGGGGGCCTACCAGGTCCACATTCACGTGGTCGAACCTCCTCTCAGGTACCGTGAAAGGTATCAGGGGTGCTTTGACGTGCCGGAGCACTTTGGAGCGTTGGCACTCCACACAGGTGTCAGCCCAGTCCCTCACATCCTTTTTGAGTCCATGCCAGACAAACTTTGCCGCCACCAGCCTCTGTGAAGGCTTTCTGCCAGGGTGAGACAGCCCATGGACTGCGTCGAAGACCCGTCGCCTCCAAGCAGTCGGAACGACTGGTCGGGGCTGACCCGTAGAGACGTCTCACAGGAGCGTGGCGCCATCTGGCTGTAGTCGAGTCCCAAATGGGCGGCACCAGCGATGGCCCGGGAGAGACAGTCAGCGACCGGGTTGGACTTCCCAGTGACATGCCTCACGTTGGTGGTAAACTCTGAGATGTAGGCCAACTGTCGCTGCTGGCGGGCTGACCACGGCTCTGCCACCTTGGCCATCGCGAACACCAGCGGTTTGTGATCGACGAAAGCCGTGAACTGACGGCCCTCCAGTAGGAAACGAAAGTGCCTAACAGCGAGGAAAAGGCCAAGCAGCTCACGATCAAAGGTGCTGTATTTGCGCTCTCTCGGGTTCAACTGCCGGCTGAAGAAGGCAAGCGGCTGCCACGCACCGCTCACCCACTACTCGTAAACCGCGCCGACAGCGTAGTCCGAAGCATCCGTCGTGATGGCAATGGGCGCTCCAGACACAGGGTGTGCCAGCATCGCCGCGTCAGCCAGGGCGGCTGTTGAGATATGACACCAGTGTATTTGTATGACTATGTGTTACTGTGTACTATTATTTTGTTTACGACTTTGTCCACAAGTGGGTGGTGTTGCGCTTGCATGCGCGGATTGATTACGTCACTGAGACGCCGTTCATTTTCTTCTCCCCAAACTACCGAATAAACGGAGCCTGCATTTTTCCCTCCAGCAGAAGTTCGGTAGTCAGTACGATTCTTTATAACGGTTTAATAATCCACTTCATCTGCGCAGAGATAGACATAAAGTATTAGTCTAGTCTTCTAACAGGTTATGGGCCCAGATAACGTTGGATTATTTAGTAGTTTGATAAAAGAAGTACACGAAGTGTGATAACCTCGGATGGCGGGATGCGCGCAGGTTAGCACGGAGTAGCAAGTTAGCAAGTGTGAAGCTAGTTAGCATCGAGAGAAGCTATCGGGAAGCTAACGGAACGCTAAGCTAAGCTAACGCTACCTAGGGAGATGGAGCGAAAGAAGAGCAGGTGGCCCACATTCAACGGACAGGCCGATGAGTATGAACTGTGGCAAGAGCGAATGCTCTGTTGCATGCATGGTGTGGGGTTGAAAACCACCATTCTTACCGAGCCCGTGGGACCTTTGACAGCGGAAGAGCAGGCTCTAGACGAAGAGCGGAACGCGGACGCCTACTGCGCATTGGCGCCTTTATTGGACAACACAAGCTTGGGACTGATCTTCAGAGAAACGAAGAACAGAGGTAGAGAGAGTCTACGGGTGTTGCGGGAACATTACATTGGTAAGGGCAGACCCCGGATTGTCACTCTGTATGTAACATTGACTGGGCTAAAGAAAGCTGATAATGAGACGATAACCGAATACATTATCCGAGCTGAACAAATCATTACGGCTCTCAAAGGGGCGGGAGAAGCACCGACTGAGGGACTAATGATGGCCATGGTGATGAGGGGGTTACCCGAGAGATATACGCCATTCACTCTAATGGTGACACATGGCGACAGTGAGTTGACATTGGGACAATTTAAGGCCAAATTGAGAAACTGAGGCGGCTGAAGATGTAGCTAATGCTACAGCATTGGACGAGACGTCCGAGAGGGTGATGAAGGCCCACGCAGCGCCTAAGAAAAAGCCAGTGAAACGCTGTGAGGGAGATGATGAACAAACAGTGTGCTGGCGATGCAGTGACAAAGGCCATCGGAAATCGGACTGTTCACGCAGCGTGTGGTGCAGCTTCTGCCGGATCAAGGGTCACACGGACAAAGTGTGCAAGAAGAAGGACCGCGCTGATGGAGCCAGGTGTACACGCGAGCAAGGTGGCGGTGGCGGTGGTGGTCACGGAGCAGGTCGAGGTCAGGGACTGGGGAATGCTGCGGAAGAAGAGAACTACATCTTCAGAGTGCAGGCTGGAGAGACCAGCTCAGCAGGACCAGGACGACGGCAACAGTTCAAACCAGGATTAATTGTGGACTGTGGGGCTTCTTCCCACATAGTCAATGATAAGAAGTTCAAGAGCTTTGACAGCTCGTTCGAGCCAGAGAAACACTGCATGGAGCTGGCGGACGGTAAGCGCACCTTTGGTGTGGTGCAGGGCAGGGGAGATGCTACGGTATGTCTGCTCGACAGTGAGGGGCGACGGTGTAGAGTGACACTGCGGAACGCACTATATATTCCATCGTACCCCCAAGAGCTCTTCTCTGGGAAGTCTGCGACAGCACACGGAGCCAGTGTGTTCTTCGAAGAGGGCAGAGATGCCCTGATGTCACCGGATGGTACCAGGTTTGACATTTTTGTACAGGGGAAAATGTACTATTTACAAACTGAATGTGTTGTTGAAAAGTGCCATGTGAGCCATGATATAGAAACTTGGCATGAGATAATGGGCCACTGCAACTATGACGATATCATAAAGCTACAGGATATCACTGATGGTATGCATATAAAGGGTAAAGTGTGTAAACCTGACAAAGAGTGTGCAGTATGCATAGAAGGGAAGTTTACCCAAAACAGGAACAGGAAATCTACAGACAAAGCCAAGACACCACTGGAGTAGGTAAACACTGATTTAGCCGGTCCTGTGGCAAACGAGTCCATTAATGGTTTCAGGTACATGCAATCATTTACAGATGTGTGCACAGGGGCTGTGTGTGTTTATTTCTTAAAAACAAAGAGTGACACAGTGCAAGCGACCGAGAAATTTCTGGCAGATGTAGCTCCCTATGGGACAGTGAAATGCACAAGGTCAGATAATGGAACTGAGTTTACAGGCAAGGAGTTTCAAACCCTGTTGAGACGGAACAAAATAAGACATGAGACGTCCTGCCCATACTCTCCCCATCAAAATGGCGTTGCAGAGAGAGAAGGACGCACACTATTCGAGATGGCAAGGTGTATGCTAATAGATAGTGGTCTACCAAAGAGCCTCTGGCATTATGCTATACAGGAGGCAGCCCACACCAGAAACAGATGCTTCAACAAGCACACAGGCACTACGCCATACACGGCAATGACAGGAAAAAAGTGCAGCATGGCTAGAATGCAAAAGTTCGGGACAGAATGCTATGCTTACCAGCAGGACAAGGGAAAGTTAGATTTTAGATGTGAGAGGGGGCATTTTGTAGGACACGACAAGAACAGCCCGGCCTACCTAGTCTACTACCCTGACCAAGAGAAAGTACAGAAACACAGACTAGTTAAATTTGTATACAAGGCAACTAGTGAAAATGAGACTCAGGCACCAGGTCTGCACCCAGAAGACTGGGTAAGAGAGAGAAAGTCTGTTGAGACAGCTGCAACTCAGCCTAGAGTACAGAAAAACGTACAAACTGACGGTACACAGTCAGCACCCGAGGATGATGACGCGGAGCACCCAAGGGTCACATCACAAGCCTCAGCCAGTGGGAGGTACCCCCAAAGGGAACGCAACCCTCCGAGATACCTGATTGACTATAGTCAGGGCGACAGTGATGACAGCTCACTCACTACTATAGATTATGCATACAGGGCAGTGTGCGGTGTCCCTCTGACCTTTAAAGAGGCCATAGAATCGCCAGAATCAGAAAAGTGGTCCAGGGCAATGGACGAGGAAATGGAGTCTCTAAGAGACAACAACATTCACCCTTACGAAATTGCCAGAGGGCAAGAAAACAGTGGGAGGAAGGTGGGTGTATTCGATAAAGGCAGATATAGACGGACACGACAAGTACAAGGCTAGATTTGTAGCAAAGGGATATAGCCAGAGAGCTGGGGTGGATTATGGGGAGACATTTTCGCCGATAGCCAACCTAACAAGTATTCGAGTGCTTCTACAGAAGGCGGCTCAGTATGACTTGATTTTACACCAGATGGATGTAATGACGAAGCCCGCATCCAAGGTAAAACTGAAGACATTTGCTAAGGCAATGTTTGGTGTGTGAAATGTGAGTGGTATGGGTTATACCAAGTTTTTTTTTATTTTGTTCTATAAATATGAAAAGGTATACAGTAAGCTCATGATTCATAAGTGGGAGTGTTGAGATATGACACCAGTGTATTTGTATGACTATGTGTTACTGTGTACTATTATTTTGTTTACGACTTTGTCCACAAGTGGGCGGTGTTGCGCTTGCATGCGCGGATTGATTACGTCACTGAGACGCCGTTCATTTTCTTCTCCCCAAACTACCGAATAAACGGAGGCTGCATTTTTCCCTCCATCAGAAGTTCGGTAGTCAGTACGATTCTTTATAACGGTTTAATAATCCACTTCATCTGCGCAGTGATAGACATAAAGTATTAGTCTAGTCTTCTAACAGCGGCCTTCACATCCTTAAAAGCCGTGTCCCTCTCTGCAGACCAGTCCACAGCGTGTTTGGGGGCTGTGCCCTTCAGAGCCTCATATAGGGGGCGGAGGAGATCGGCAGCCCGGGGGATAAACCGGTGGTAGAAGGACACCATGCCAATGAACTCCCGGAGGGACCGGGCCGTGTGTGGGCGTGGAAAGTCTGCGACGGCCTCCACCTTAGATGGAAGGGGGGCCGCCCCGTCCTTGGTGACCCGGTGGCCCAGGAAGTCTATGGTGCTCAGACCAAACTGGCATTTGGCCGGGTTAACTATCAACCCGTGCAGGCTGAGTCTCTCGAAAAGGGCTCTGAGGTGGGACAAGTGCTCGGACACGGAGGTGCTAGCGACCAGAATGTCATCCAGGTACACAAAGAGGAAAGGCAGGTCCCGCAACACTGACTCCATGAGGCGTTGGAAGGACTGCGCGGCGTTCTTAAGCCCAAACGGCATGCGCAGGAACTCGAACAGTCCAAACGGAGTTGTCACAGCCGTTTTGGGGACATCAGCGGGATGGACGGGCACCTGGTGGTATCCACGGACGAGGTCCACCTCGGAAAAGATCACTTTCCCAGCCAGGTGGGCAAAGAAATCTTGGATATGAGGGACCGGGTAGCGGTCCGGTGTTGTTGCGTCATTGAGCCGATGGTAGTCACCACATGGACGCCACCCACCGCCAGGTTTAGGCACTATGTGGAGGGGTGAAGTCCACGGGCTGCTGGAGCGACGGATGATGCCGAGGCGCTCCATGTTCTCAAACTCCGCCTTGGCGACAGAGAGCTTGGTCGGGTCGAGGCGCCGAGCTCGGGCGTGCACCGGCGGGCCGGTGGTGACGATGTGGTGCTCAACCCCATGTTTGGTCGTAGATGACGAGAATGTGGGCTTAGTGAGGTCAAGAAACTCGGAGAGAAGATGGAGAAACACGTCCTCATTGGAGAGCATGCTGGACAGCCTGATGGAGCCTGTATCGCTGAGTGCACACGCGTGTGAAGCGAAGGTGACAGCGTCAATCAGGCGTCGATTCCTGACGTCCACCAGCAGCCCATGAGCACAAAGAAAATCTGCACCGAGGAGGGGAAATGCCACGTCGGCGGTGACAAAATCCCAGCTGAACCGCTGTCCGCTAAAACACATGTCAATGTGCCTCGTGCCGTACGTACGGATAGAGCTGCCGTTAGCAGCTTCCATGGGAGGGCCGTGAGCGCCCGACAGGGCGTCCACACTCGATGCAGGTACGACACTCCTCTGCGCCCCAGTGTCGCATAGGAAACGCCGCCCCGAGATGGAGTCTCGCAGGAAAAGTAGCCTGTTGTCCTCCACGCCGACGCCCATGGCCACTAGTGAGCGCCGGCCTTGGCGTTTCCCGACGAGCTGAAATTGCACGGGGAGGGGCACTTTTTCGCCTTGGCCCCGAACTTTGCATGGTAAAAGCACAGGCCGAGCTCCTGTCGCCGACCTGAGGTTGCCGCGGCGACCACCATGGAGTCACCAGGTGGTGGCGTGTGGGGGTGGGCAGGGGTGAGCGCGGACGCGCAGTGCTGCTGTTGGCTGGCCAGGAAGAACTTGTCAGCTTCTTCAGCTAGCTTGCGGCAATCGGTAATGCTGGTGTTAGCCAAAGCGGTCCGCACCTGAGCATGCAGTTGTCGCAGAAATAGTTGTACAAAGAGGAAATAGGGTGTGTGCGCCGGTCCCAGCAGATTCAGCATTTTGTCCATGAGCTCGGATGGCTTGCTGTCACCCAAGCCTTGCAGAGAAAAGAGACGGTGGGCCCTCTCGGCGTCGGAAAGTTCAAAAATCTTCAAGAGGTGGTCTTTAAGCCCCTTGTATTTGTCTGCCGCCGGAGGATTTGTAAGGAGACTCACCACTCTAGTTGCAGTCGAACATCCGAGCGCCGATACCACGTAGTAGTATTTAGCAGCATCATCTGTTATTTTGCGGATAGGAAACTGCGCTTCCGCCTGGGCAAACCATGTCGTTGCCGATGACTCCCAGAACTCTGGCAATTTGAGAGAAACCGCGTTGATTTCGTCAACCATGTTCGTTCGAAAGATTGTCTCTGATAACTACCAAGAGACAAACGTCGGGGTCACCAGTGTAGAGGAGCTCAAGCAGGAGTCGTGACAACTTTCTCTTTCGGCTACACAACGTGCATCATTTATTCCTTCCACCATTACAACAACAAAAAACCCGCGCAGCGGAAGTGTGTCACTGTATACCCGAACCGAGGAAACAGCAGATGTAAACTAACGTTCCTACTAGCTCAATAAGGGGAATTATGTAACCCCATAACCACTACAATACAGTACTACATGTACATGTAACAAGTAAGCAGGAAGGATGATACAGTACTACATGTAACAAGTAAGAAGGAAGGATGATACAGTACTACGTGTACATGTAACAAGTAAGCAGGAAGGATGATACAGTACTACATGTAACAAGTAAGAAAGAAGGATGATACAGTACTACATGTAACAAGTAAGCAGGAAGGATGATACAGTACTACATGTAACAAGTAAGAAAGAAGGATGATACAATGATACATGTAACAAGTGTAGCCGGGTGGTAAATCTGTTAAATATGTTAAATGATTTTCCACTTGAATTTAGTATAGTTTAACTGTTAATATATGTAACTGTTACACTGTCAAGCCATGTAAAATGTCATTTGATGTATTTAAATTGTGAAGCAGCTTGTGAGTGTATTTTTATAGTTTTGGTTGTCATTGCATGTTTTGACCAGTAAGTGGCAGTGTTGCGGACTTTTATTGTAACTCCGTGCAAGTCATCCAAGTGCATCTTGGGTACTCTTTCTGCAAGTTATGCAAGTGCATCTTGGGTATTCTTTCTTTTTTTCTTGTGTGAAGCACCTGAAGATTGCGGTATGACGGTGCTCTGACTCCGTAGTAAGTAGGGGTAAATATCTTGTGAAATATACCTGTAACATTATTCCAAACAATATTGTATGTCGGTAATTTGACAAGATGGTTTGATTTAGACGCTACTGGAGTTGATGTTCGGTGATTTTGGGCGCGAGCCGTCGACCGCTGTTCGCCATTGCAGGCATGACAAGGTAATGTTGGCGTGCATAAAGCCACACCATGCCATTGTATTTGGGTAGTAAGGGAAATGTAAAGGTTTTATATGCATTTTAATTCTGTTTAAAGGTAACTGACAGAGTGAGAAGTTGCGCGATCTTCAGGAAGTTCCACATGTCTTTGTTAAACCCTGTTTAACATACATAGTCCACTGCCGTATTTTGCACCGTATTTTGTATTTTGTATTTATTATTTTCCTTTTAAAATCTTTTCTGTTAAACTTGCCACATCTGTGAACATTTATGAGCTGTTTGCTCGAAAGACACAGGAATTTATGCACTCAGTAAAACGATCTGCATTCGAGGGTTCAAACAATAAAATTAAAGCTACAAGAACCCCGGAAGTAATTGTGTCCTGTGTGGTATCTAATTCCACGGGCTACACAAGTAAGAAGGAAGGACGATTTTATGGTGATAGAGTTTAAATCTTCCTGAGCGGTCACAGGGGTTCCTGCTGTGTTCAGTGTTCAGCCTCTGACCGAGGCTCTGTGAGCTGCTCGGTTGGTGAGGGATTTCAAACAAGCCTGTCTGTATCTGCACAGGGGAGCGTTAAACCACGCATCCTACCTTACAAAAACAGAAACACTAGTGCTGTTATGTCGCTGCAAAGCAAGAAACTGGTTATTCTAACTTTATTTGATTTAAGATCAAACAACTTTAATATAATATGTTACAAAGCTACTCCCTGTCCCCACCTGGGGCATTCTGACCACCTCTGCCTGTTCCTGGTCCCAGCCTACAAACCCCTAATAAAACGGGTCAAGCCAGCAGTAAAGACAATCACTGTCTGGCCAGAAGGAGCAGTCTCTGAACTCCAGGACTGTTTTGACAACACAGACTGGAGTATTTTTGCACATTCAGCTACCCATGGCTCCCATATAGACATTAATGAACAGACATCTGCCATACTAGCCTACATTAACTTTTGCACTGAGACTGTCACAACAAAAAAAATCAATCTGCGCCTTTCCAAACCAGAAACCGTATACCGGGATGCGGTGTTTGTTGAAAATTCTCCTGAGTTTCTCGGAGCCCCCAGAAACATATGGGATGACTGCACTATTCCTTCTGTTCCTTTTCTCCACGTCGCTCACCCGGTTGGTCTTGTTGGAACATATTGCAGTTTTCACAAAGGTCCAACTGGGGTAGCCGCAGGTTTTTAAAGCTCCCCTCAGGTGTTTGTGTTCTTCTCGTTGGGCCTGAGTGCTGCTGGGCACATTGTCAGCTCTGTGTTGCAAAGTTCTGATGATGCCCAGTTTGTGTTCCAGCGGGTGGTGTGAGTCGAAAAGTAGATATTGGTCTGTGTGTGTAGGTTTCCTGTAAACCCCAATGTGGAGGCTCCTGTCTTCTCCAATGTGGACGTCACAGTCCAAGAAGGGCAAACTTGTTCTTTACGTCTTCCCTTGTGAACTTAATGTTCTTGTCCACTGAGTTGACGTGTTTGGTAAACGCTTGCACCTCTTGTGTTTGGATTTTGACCCATGTGTTGTCCACATACCTGAACCAGTGGCTCGGAGGTGTTCCTCTGAAGGAGTTCAGGGCCCTGTGTTCTACCTCTTCCATATATAAGTTGGCCACAGTGGGCGATACTGGTGAGCCCATTGCACAGCCGTGTTTCTGTCTGTAAAACTGGCCCCTGAATTGGAAATATGTAGTGTTCAGGCAAAGGTCCAGTAGTTGGCAAATCTGGTCTGGGCTGAGGTTGGTCCTATTGTGGAGAGTGTCGTCCCATAGCAAACATTGCCTCACAGTTTCCAAAGCCTCCATGGTTGGGATGCAGGTGAATAACGAGGTCTCGTCGTAGGATACCATGGCTTCATCCGGTTCCAGTTTTACACCTTGGACCTTGTCCACGAAGTCAATGGAGTTTTGGATATGGTGAGGTGTTTCACCCACTAAAGGGGTCAAGATATTGGCTATTTGTTTGGCAATGTTGTACGTGACTGAGTTTATGCTGCTGACGATGGGCTTGAGGGGGGTTCCATCTTTATGGATCTTAGGGAGTCCATATATGCATGGAATGTTATCTTGTGGGTAGAGATGGTGGTATTGTATCCGATCGATGGTTCCTCCTTTCTGTCATGGTGTACTACCAACAATCTTGTCCTCAATGTGCAGAAGATGAAGGAGGTGATCGTGGACTTCAGGAAGTCTAGAAGCTGCAGCCACTCCCCATACACATCAATGGGGTGGAAGTGGAGCGTGTTTCCAGCTTTAAATTCCTTGGAGTCTACATCAGCGAGGACCTCTCCTGGACATCAAACACCCAGGCCCTTGTGAAAAAGGCCCAACAACTCCTGCATTTCCTGAGGAGGTTGAGGAGTGCCCGTCTATCCCCCCAAATTCTCACCAACTTCTACCACTGCACCATAGAGAGCATCCTGACCAGCTGCATCTCAGTGTGGTACGGCAGCTGCACCTCAGTAGACCAGAAAGCTCTGCAGCGGGTCGTCAAGGGAGCCCAGCATATCACCAGTACCCAACTCCCAGCCATACAAGACATTTATCACAAACGCTGCCTTCGAAGGGGTCTGAGCATCAGCAGAGATCCCACCCAACCCAACCATGGACTGTTCTCCCCCCTGCGCTCTGGCAGGCGCTACAGGAGCCTCAGAGCCCACACTACCAGGCTCAAAAACAGCTTCTTTCCACAAGCTGTTGCCCTCCTGAACCTGGCTACCCACTGAATGTCTGTAGCTATTTTTAAATATTTTGTACTCCAGCTCTTTTTTAACTTATTTTTAGCTTTTGGTCTTCATGTGTGTATATCTTATATTGTGTTTGCTGTGTTTGTCTTGCACTGTTTGGTGAAGCCACAGCCCTCATTTCATTTTTAACATGTGCCTGTACATTGTTTTTAATGACAATACATTGAATTGAACTGAATTGAATATAAAGAAAACATGTTCACGCAGGTGAAATGACAGGTAGGATTTTAACAAAGTGTTTATCACAGCAAATAATGACATAAAAACAGATTATGACAAAATGGAAAACCAAAGCATCACAGAGGTTTGCATGTAAGACCAGTAAACTTGCATGTGTGTGTGTGTGTGAGAGAGAGTGAGACAGAGAGAGAGAGGGATGAATGAGTGAGTGAGTGAGTGAGAGAGGGGGTGGAGTGTGTGAGTGAGAGAGGGAGAGTGAGTGAGTGTGAAAGGATGAGTGAGAGAGGGAGGACGAGTGAGTGACTGAGTGAGCGAGTTAGTGAGTGAGAGAGGAAGGATGTGAGTGAGTGATTGAGAGAGGGAGCATGAGCGAGAGAGAGGGCGGATGAGTGAGTGAGTGAGAGAGGGAGAGAGAGTGTGTGTGTGAATGGGCGACTGAGTAAGTGAGTGAATGAGTGAGTGAGAGAGAGGGAGAGTGAGTGAGTGACTGAGTGAGTGAGTGACTGAGTGAGAGAGGGAGAGGGAGTGAGTGAGACAGAGGGAGGGAGTGAGGGAGTGAGTGAAAGAGAGGGAGAGGGAGTGAGTGAGTGAGTGAGAGAGAGGTAGAGGGAGTGAGTGAGTAAGTGAGAGAGAGGGAGAGGGAGTGAGTGAGAGAGAGGGAGAGTGAGTGAGTGAGTAAGAGGAAGAGGGAGAGGGAGTGAGTGACTCAGAGGTAATTTGCATTTTAAAAAGACGTGTTTACATATTTTCAGGAACACTACTTTCTAACATGTTACAAAAGGGGCACTCAAGCGCTGCCTTCGAAGGGGTCTGAGCATCAGCAGAGATCCCACCCACCCCAACCATGAACTGTTCTCCCCCCTGCGCTCTGGGAGGCGCTACAGGAGCCTCAGAGCCTGCACTACCAGGCTCAAAAACAGCTTCTTTCCACAAGCTTTTATTTATTTTTAAATATTTTGTACTCCAGCTCTCTTTTAACTTATTTTAGCTTTTGGTCTTCATGTGTGTGTATCTTATATTGTGTTTGCTGTGTCTGTCTTGCACTGTTTGGTGAAGCCACAGCCCTCATTTCATTTTTAACATGTGCCTGCACATTGTTTTTAATGACAATGAATTGAATTGAATATAAAGAAAACATGTTCACGCAGGTGAAATGACAGGTAGGATTTTAACAAAGTGTTTATCACAGCAAATAATGACATAAAAACAGATTATGACAAAATGGAAAACCAAAGCATCACAGAGGTTTGCATGTGAGACCAGTAAACTTGCATGTGTATGTGTGAGTGAGTGAGCGAGAGAGAGGAAGAGTGAGTGCGTGTGAATGAGTGAGTGAGTGAGTGAGTGAGTGAGTGAGTGAGTGAGTGAGTGAGTGAGTGAGTGAACGGGAGGATGAGTGAGTGAGCGAGTTAGTGAGTGAGAGAGGGAGGATGAGAGTGTGTGTGAGTAAGAGGGAGAGTTAGTGAGAGAGAGGGAGGATGACTGAGTGAGAGAGAGAGTGTGTGAGTGAGTAAGAGGGAGAGTGAGTGAGAGAGAGGGAGGATGACTGAGTGAGAGAGAGAGAGGGAGGATGAGTAAGAGAGGGAGAGTGAGTGAGAGAGGGACGATGACTGAGTGAGTGAGTAAGAGAGAGCAAGGGAGAGTGCTTGAGAGACAGAGAGAGGGAGAGGGAGTGAGTGAGTGAGAGAGAGGGAGAGGAGTGAGAGAGAGGGAGAGGGAGGGAGTGAGTGAGAGAGAATTGGAATTTTAAAAAGACTTGTTTACATATTTTCAGGAAAAAGACTTTCCAACGTGTTACAAAAGGGGCACTCTTTTGGGTTTGTGAGATTTAAAATATTCACAAATCCCCAGGAACACCCCCCCCCCGGTTTCCTGTTCTATAATCACTCTGTAAAATGCAGAAAAGATGGATCACTTAGTAAAAGTATCTAACTAAAGATGATTATGTAAAAATGCTGTTAACGAGATTCCAAATAAATAAATAAATGAAGCATTCACAAATGCATTTACCACAAGACTGCCATAGAGAGAGAGAGCGTGAGAGAGCGAGAGGTGAGAGAAAGCGAGAGAGAGCAAGAGAGAGAGAGAGAGAGATTTGTAGTGTCATTGATAGGGTGATACAGCAAGTTGTTGGGTCAGCGGTCATTTCTGGAAAAACAAGGGGGACAGTTCATGTTTATTCCAAACAGGAAGGGGCATTCGTGTTCTCTCTGGCTGGTTTCCATTGGATGTCAGCGGCTCCGCCTCTTTCTTCCCATGACACATAACCCAGAGGGTAGGAGTTCCAGCCGAAGAGCTGCAGTTGCACCGTGCATACGGTTGCACAAACTTCCTGTAGTACACTTCTCCGATGGGAACCTGGGACTGACTGCTACAGACCGACTGGGATAAGTCATCTGACTATCACTTTTGCCCTACTGTGTGACGACAGAGACTCACTGGTGTTCGTCTTGTCTTTTGTCTTCAGCTTTTCTAACCAGCTTCTCCAACTTTGGCCTCTCTGAAGAAGCGGGGACCCTTAAGGAAGCTTGGAGGGGAACCCCTCGCTCACTTCTGCTTGAGGATGGATGGAGCTTGTCTGACCAGAGCCGCCCTCTTCACAAGCCTTTGCTACGTGGTTGCGACAGGTGGTGGCATGTCTTCTGATTCAATGCAATTCATGCATGCATGCATGCATGTCCACTAGTAGCGTAGCATTTCACATTTTATGGGCAATTCAGGAGACGTTAGAGCTAGTTGGACCTGGTCGTAACTGATCAAGGCCTTGCAGGTTACCTGTGACCCTTATAAAAGGAGGTGTGAGTCAGTGCTTCAGTATCATGACGGTCGTATCGTGATAGGGATCGCATTGCCACATTCTTGCCGATTAATAGCCCCAGTCGACGGCATGGTGACCACGCGAGTTCAGTTCCAGTCCGTCTCTTATCAGGTTTGCATGGTCCCCGTGTGTTTGCACTGGTTTGACTGTTTCCCCTCTGCAATCCAAAGACACACGTTTGTTGAATTTGACACTCTGACGGGCTCTTAAGTACGAATGAAATGTGAGTTATTATGTGTACAGGCCCTAATATGATTGATAGATATGTGACCTGTCCCGGGTGTCTCCGTGGCCGCCAGCCAGTGCCTGCTGGGATAGACTCCAAACACAACAAACCTGAATCAGATTAGTTGGCACTGAGAATAAATGATTCACTGTAGTGTACGCCAATGTGGCGACAGTCTGGGGTAACACATAGCATCCTGTGTCACAAAAAGACTTCAAGACATTATGAGATGATCACAAACTGCCCCTCTCTCCCATCTGCCTGCTGCAGAGTTGCTCCTCAGCCCGAGCCAGCCCCACTGCATCTTCACCACCTACAGCACTGTGACATGCTACTGGGAGCCGGGGAGGGACTCCCCACCTGACACCGTCTACACCTTCGAGGCCTACATGTAAGACGCTTTCACCCACAATGTCCCTTTTGTGACAAACCACAAATATGTACCCTTGAGGTTGCCTTCCACACATCAGATCAGAAACGCTTTGTCATTTAATTTCATGCACTTGCGCACATGAAATTAAACAAAACATCGTTTCCCCCAGCCCACAGCAGTGCAACACATGAACAAAAACACACATCCAAAAACTACAAGAACACATATAGCCAAAGTAACACATATATCTAAACATAACAAAAAAAATCACTGTCCAGAAGAACGAACACCAGCCAGGATGACTATTGGAACTGCTGGTCTGCATGGGCTAGCAGTTAGCTTAGCCTGCCTCGCTTCCCTGTCCTGTCAAACTGCCCTCGGTGTTCCCTCTTCTTCAGGGCTGTGGTCCTTGGGCCCACAAGATGCAACAGACCAGGCTCACTCAGCCGATCCAACGCCAGCTCTCCCAGCCAGACACCTTCGACACACCTCCCCTCACGCCACACAACGACACTTAGAACACAGTCAAGGCTAGGCAAGGCCGCTGCCAGACCGCCCTCGGTGTTATCGGAACTGCCGGTCTTCATGGGCTAGCAGTTAGCTTAGCCTGCCCCACTTCCACGTCCTGTCAGACCACCCTCAGTGATATCTCTTCGGGCACAGCTCCAGGCAGGGCCGTGGTCCCTGGCGCCACAGGATGCAGCAGCCGATCCAGCGCAAGCTCTCCCAGCCATCAAACGAAGACAACCTCAGACGCAGAAGTGGACAAAGACACTGCATGAACTGTACTGGGTGAGGCCACCGCTAACGTGAATTCACGTTGATGATGATGATGATGATGATGATGATCTCACGTAGTCGATGAACCTCAAAATAGCCGGCGGCCTTTTTCAGCACAACTTTACAGAGGCAGACTGGGTGGGCTGGCCTGATTGTTTCCTATCGACACTGAGAAAGCAGCTCCGCCACTCAGTTTCCTTTAGCCGAGATAAAACAGGGAATTATGTAGTGAGGCATGTTAGGTGTGGCTTGTACAGCTGCTATAATTTGTTGTAAACCTCTGCTTTGTCTTTTTGATTATAAAGGAACCCTCGACACACAAGGCCATATGCTAATCTGATTGGTTCCAAATGAGCCCCATATCTGATGGAGATGGAAAACATGGAGGCAAGCAGTTTTAAACACACTTTTCCTGGACCTGCATCATAATTCTCATCTCATGTCAGAGCGTTTCAGGTTATCCCTTTGAAAATCTTATTATCGATGAGTTGAAAGCTGGGTTTTGCTCATCAGAGCAATAGAAACATGAGGAACTTGCCAAAGGGCTGTGACGACACGGCTGCTCTCATTCTTCCATCCCGTGTTAATGCTCTCTAAGATGTGTTGACATCATTAAGCCTGACTAAGCCAGCCGAGTTGTCCATGATGTGCTGGAGAGACTAAGTCTATTATATGTTAACCTCATCACTTAATGGATGTCCTTATATACTTTGAATGGCTTCACCACCCAGTGCATCACTGTTCATGAGTGAACCTCTTACTATTATTGTTGTTACTTTACTCTTTGTGGATTTAAGACAGACAGAGCTGGTGTTCCTCCTGGGGAAAGGTTGCTCACACCGAGACTTGGCCATCACCATTGACAACACCGTGGTGATGCCAACTCGGAGTGTGAGGAATCTGGATGTGATCCTGGATGACCAACTGTTGTTTGCTGCAAACGTGGCATTGGTTGCTCGCTCCTGCAGATTTCTCCTCAATAACATCAAGAAGATTCGCCCATTCCTCACCAACGAGACGGCACAGGCGCTCATCCAGGCTCTGGTCATCTCCCGGCAGGACTACGGTAACTCCCTCCTTGCTGGCGGCCCAGCGTCGGCCATCAGACCCCTGGAGCTTGTTCAGAAAGCTGCAGCTCGTCTGGTGTTCAACCGCCCTAAGTTCTCCAACACAACTCCCCTTCTCATGTCCCTACACTGGCTCCCAGTAGCTGCTCGCATCCAGTTTAAGACTCTGGTGCTAGCCTACAGGGCAGTGAAAGGAACAGCTCCTTCCTATCTCCAGGCCATGGTCAAGCCCTACACCCCCACCCGACCACTTTGCTCTGCTGCCTCGGGAAGTCTGGCTGCTCCGTCGCTCAGAGGCCCCTGCTGCCGATCGACCCGGTCACGGCTCTTTTCTGTCCTGGCCCCACAGTGGTGGAATGAACTCCCCACTGATGTCAGGACAGCAGAGTCGCTGCCCATCTTTCAGCGCAGGTTGAAAACTCACCTCTTTAAGAACTACTACCCTGTTACTTACTCTTAGCACTTATTGTATTCACTCTTTAAAAAAAAACCTCTTTCTTGCGTTTTGCTTTAGCACTGGTTTTGCTCTTAGATGCTTGTTTAGATGCACTTGTGACCTCTGATGACTAGTAGTTCTCCTGGTTTCCTACATTAAATTATGCACTTATTGTAAGTCGCTTTGGATAAAAGCATCGGCTAAATGACTGTAATGTAGTGTAATGTAATTTAGAGAAAGCATATGACAGGGTGCCGAGAGAGGAGGTGTGGTATTGTATGAGGAAGTCGGGAGTTGCAGAGAAGTATGTAGTAGTGGTGCAGGATATGTATGAGGGCAGTGTGACAGTGGTGAGGTGTGCGGTTGGAATGACAGACGGGTTCAAGGTGGAGGTGGGATTACATCAAGGATCGGCTCTGAGCCCTTTTTTGTTTGCAGTGGTGATGGACAGGTTGACGGACGAGATCAGGCAGGAGTCTCTGTGGACTATGATGTTTGTGGATGACATTGTGATCTGTAGTGAGAGTAGGGTGCAGGTTGAGGAGAGCCTGGAGAAGTGGAGGTATGCACTGCAGAGAAGAGGAATGAAAGTCAGTAGGAGCAAGACGGAATACATATGCGTGAATGAGAGGGAGGACAGTGGAATGGTGAGGATGCAAGGAGTAGACATGACGAAGATGTATGAGTTTAAAGACTTGAGGTCAACTCTCCAAAGTAACAGGAAGTGCAGAAGAGAGGTGAAGAAGAGAGTGCAGGCAGGGTGGAGTGGGTGGAGGAGAGTGTCAGGAGTTATTTGTGACAGAAGGGTACCAGCAAGAGTTAACGGGAAGGTTTACAAGATGGTTGTGAGACCAGCTATGTTGTATGGTTTGGAGACAGTGGCACTGATTAAAAGACAGGAGGTGGAGCTGGAGGTGGTAGAGTTGAAGATGCGAAGATTTTCACTGGGAGTGATGAAGAAGGACAGGATTAGGAACGAGTATATTAGAGGGACCGCTCAGGTTGGACGGTTTGGAGACAAAGCAAGAGAGGCAAGATTGAGATGGTTTGGACATGCGTGGAGGAGCGATGCTGGGTGGGTATATTGGGAGAAGGATGCTGAATATGGAGCTGCCAGGGAAGAGGAAAAGAGGAAGACCAAAGAGGAGGTTTATGGATGTGGTGAGGAAGGACATGCAGGTGGCTGGTGTGACAGAGGAAGATGCAGAGGACAGGAAGCGATGGAAACGGATGATCCGCTGTGGCGCCCCCTAGTGAGAGCAGCTAAAAGTAGTAGTAGTAAGTTTGTTGATACTTTACAAATGGACTCACAAGACTAGTGTACAGTAAGTGTCACAGATAGACAGTACACTTATCTGCTGTCTGTAGTGCTGTCAGCCTCTGCAGCTTCAGCTCACAGCTCCAATTCAGCGACACTATGAGGCAAGTATTAAAATCATCTGTTTTGCATAAAATGGTTCAATCACCAAACAACGCACAATATGGGTGGATGCACTGCATCGTTGCCACAGGCATCTGGTTTCATGTGGAAATTATTCAGGAACATCTGATCCTTTGCTGATCAAAATGCAAAAAACAAACAGAGTAACCCCTTATTTTTGAACCTTGCCAAGGCAGCATTCACACACACACACATTGCTCTGTGTGTGTGTGGTCTGTATTGGCCCTTCAACTTCAAGGAAGCAAATCTCTTTTGGTTCCATGAGGTTGGGGGTCACAGGATCAGCCAGCTCAGCACAACGACCCCAGAGCTGCTGGGGTTATAGCATCTTGTCCATGTTCATATCTCAATCTGTGTTGACACACACTCCGTAATAGAAAGTGGTTTCGTGCTAGCCACTGAACAGCTCTCTGTGTAAATGTTGCATGGAAGGTACTTTAGCCATCAGCAATCAGCTGAAAAGACAGACTGAACTGAGAAATTATAGGAATCTCATCATCTTCAGCCACTTCTCCGAGGTCATGTGGCAGTGGCAGCAAGTTAAGTAGGACACTCCAGACGTCCCTCTCCCCAGCAATGCCCTCCAGCTCCTCCTGGGGGATCCCAAGACGTTCCCAGGCCATATTGGACATGTAGTCCCTTCAGCGAGTTCTGGGTCTACCCCGGGGTGTTCCCCCAGTTGGACGTGCCTGGAAAACCCAGGAAGCATCTTAATCAGATGCCCGAACCACCTCAACTGGCTCCTTTTGACGTGAAGGAGCAAGTAACCCAGTGAAAGTACACCAACAGAGCTACAGCACCTCACCTGGAATAGGGAAACCGGGGCCCCATCCTGGAGCCAGACCTGGGAAGGGAGCCCACCAGCGAGCATCTGGTGGCCGGGCCTTGGCCCATGGTGCCCGGGCGGGCCCAGCCTGCAAAAAAAACAACATGGAGCCACCACCCCGTGGACCTACCACGTGTGGGGATGAGCATTGGGGTAGGGTGCGATGCAGGCCGGGCGGCAGGCAAAGGCGGGGACCAGGGCATGCCCACTTCTGGCATCGCAGATTGGTCCTCGGGACATGGACGTGGTAAAAGAATAAAATTCATTATGTTGAAAAGGAGACAGTTTCACAGCCTGACTCATAGCAATAAATCGCTGCCCTGCGTGCCATTAGAAGACTAGCCCAGACTAAAGACTGGGCCATGCCTTGCTTATGGGTACTTCACCTCCGAAAACAGTTGTGTGTATGTTGGCGGCATGTACATCAGATAACTATTATCAAAAACAATGTGCTCATAACAAAGACCGACAAACCAAACGTCCTGAGATTAGTTCCCCACGCTCTTACTGCACCGTCCATTTCACCTCCTTCACTGTACCCATTAAAGAGCCTGGTATGTCTCTGTAGAAAGTAATCCATACCAGCATTGTCCACCCTTCACCACACATTATTGTAATATAAGGTCCCTGAGGACAGAATGCACCTTTGTTATTGTCTTTCTATGTTCCATGTTCAATATCCATTTTTCATTCTGACTTGTGAATTCAATTATTACTGGTTTGATGCTGAAAACAATAAGTTAGAGGAAGTCTGAGAGACCTCCTGACTGGGTAGGGTCTCTCACAACATTTGGGGAAAATGGTATTCTTACAAATGTGCAGTTAACAAGGATTAAACAAACAAAACAAACAACAACAACAAACAAAACAATTAATTAATTAATTAATAAAAAAGGTAGGTCATGTAAGTCCTTGGTTGACAAAAGTCTGTACTGGCTAACACGTGCTGTCTGGGCAGCAAAATTGAAAATTAATGAGCAAAATCAATGAATTTTTGACGTAAGAAATGGACACAAAGTTTAAACTTCAGGAAATCCACTTCTGATTCAGAGGTTCCTAAAATGTTATCAACTGCTTCTCTACCCTCCAACCAGGCTGGTTGTGGTAGATACAGACTCGGGGGCAGATAGGAAGGCATAATAAAAGCATTGGTTCACTTCTTCCGGATTGATTTGTCCACATTTTGATCAGTGTTGAAAGAGTAGTCTCAGCCTTTATGGCTGATTATAAAGCATACACAGAATTTGACAGTATAGTGGGACCTCATAGGTAGTTAAAAAGGACAGTTCTCTGATGATTTTGTGTGGGATCGGTACTGATGGGTAATGTAGTGGATTGAAGTAAGGAAATTGGTGTTGTCCTGCTCACTGTCTTTCCCACAGTACCTACATCAGGGGTCCCCAATTACTTTTCTTAGCGGGCCACTTTTAGGGCCACTTTTAAAACCACGGGCCACTCAACCTCCAGCAGCATGTTGTTCGTTAGTTTGTTTTGGTGTCGATACGTTGCAGGTATTATAATTTAAACAGAGATGTTTCATCTATTTTTCGATATATTACTAGTCTTACTTTTACTAAAAAAAATGTAAAAAAATTTTGGTAGGGAAATAAAAAAAATTCTTTCTGGCATTTCTCCAAAAATTCTCGCGGACCATAAATCAACCCGTCACGGGCCGGACGTGGCCCGCGGGCCGCCTATTGGGGACCCCTGACCTACATGTACCAGAATGAATTGCATGTAAGCTTCTGTATCGTCATCCGTAAAATCCTCTGCGCTAGTGGTGTGTGACGTCATTTCCACCATCGGAAACGCAGCTTAGTGGAGAGAATGAGGATGTGGGATTGAACAGTAGTGTCTTTAGAGTAGGTTTGTATATTAGAAACCCTGCTTAGGCTGTATTTAGTTTTTCTGGATGTCAAATGACATCACAATACGTCACTTGGTGGCCACAAAAAAAAAACCCTCTCCATAGATGCAGAAATGACCAGGAACAACTGCAGATGTTTCTCATGTGCTATCCCTGATGCAGATTAGGTTGGAAATCAGTGAATTGTCCATTTATTGAAATAATGCCTTGCAGGCTGATGCTTTTGGATTTAGTGAGTGTTATATGTGTGATAAACAAGAGAGACGGCAAAATGATAGTAATAACTTTATTTATATAGTACTTTTTAAACAATGTTACAACGTGCTTCACAAAGAAATAAAACCAGACAAGGCGAAAATAAGAATAATGCCAAATAAGAGGAAAAAAATAATATCAATCATTTGTAAAAGCCTTCACAAACAGAGAAGTTTGAAGACGAGATTTGAAATAATAATAACTTTATTTATATTGCACTTTCCAAAAACAATGTTACAAAGTGTTTTGCAAAGAAAATAAAACCAGACAAGGCGAAAATAAGAATAAGACAAATAAGTCAACATAAAAACAGTATGAATAAATGAAAACAAATATCAAATATTTGTAAAAGCTTTCACAAAAAGAACATTTTGAAGACAAGATATAAAAGAAGCTTGACACTTGGTTAGTCCTAGTTTGACAGGAAGAGAGTTTCATAGTGTGGGGACTCTAACAGCAAAAGCCTTACCACCCTTTCTGACAAAGTGAGATCTGGGAATAACCAGCAGGGCTCCATCTGCGGATCTTAGTGGTCGAAAGGGAGTATACCAGATCAATAACTCAGAAATGTATGTACCGTTTAAGGCCTTAATAGTGAGCAATAAAAATTTAAAATCAATTCGAAATATAACAGGGAGCCAGTGCAGGGAGGCAAGTACAGGGCTGATGTGATCATGTCTCTTTGTCCCAATAATGAGCCGAGCAGCAGTGTTTTGTACCAGCTGCATACGGTGGAGCGGGCCCTTACTGATATAATAATAATAATAATAATAATAATAAATCAATCTTATATAGTGCTTTTCTAGTACTCAAAGTCGCTTTACAATAAATGGAGTGAAACGAGACGAAAGATGAACATAACACAGACATACAGGGGTGGATGGGAAGGGGGGCTACGAGAGGGAGAAGCGGCAGCCACACACGATGCCAGCAGTACTCTCCCACTTGGCAGATATAAAGGGAAAGAAAAACAAACATCATAAATCACATAAATCACAGATGCAGGTCAAGCACTCAGTCCCCAGCCTGCCCCAGACCAAGGGTGTATGAGCGGACGGGGGGGGGGGGGGGGCACGAGAAGGCAATGGAGAAAAGGTGTGTCTTGAGACGGGATTGGAAGAGTGGGAGGGATTCTGAGTCTCTAATGATTTGGGGAAATGAGTTCCAGAGCCTGGGAGCTGCTCTAGACAAGGCTCTGTCACCAAAGCCGCGGAGGTTGGACCTGGGGGTAGAGAGAAGGGAGGCTGAGGTGGATCTGAGGGACCGAGAGGGTTGGTAGGGGGAGAGGAGATCAGTGAGGTATGGGGGAGCCAGTTTGTGAAGGGCTTTATAAGTAAGAACCAGGATTTTGTAATTGATCCGGTGGGAGATGGGTAGCCAGTGGAGGTCTTTTAGGACTGGGGTGATGTGGTGCCAGGATATGGTGAAAGTTAAAAGTCAGGCGGATGCGTTCTGGACCAATTGGAGTCTCTTGATAGAACTAGCACTGATGCCATAGAGGAGTGAGTTGCAGTAATCAAGGCGGGAGAAGATGAAGGCATGGATCAGTATCTCAGCAGCAGGGCGTCTGAGAGAGGATCTTATTTTTGCAATGTTGCGAAGGTGGCAGAAGGAGGATTTGACCATTTGGCGGATATGTGGCTCAAGGGAGAGGGTGGGATCAAGGATCACACCAAGGTTGCGTGCCTGGGGGGAAGGGGAGACAGTAGTGCCATCGATAGTGAGTGCAAGGTTGTTGATTTGGCTGAGAGTGGACTTGGAGCCAATGAAGAGGAGTTCAGTTTTGCCACTGTTGAGTTTGAGAAGGTTTTGCTGCATCCAGACTTTAACTGCAGACAGACAGGAGTCGATGTGAGAGAGGGGTGGATTGTGAGGGGATTTGGTACTGAGGTATATCTGGGTGTCATCAGCATAACAGTGGAAGTCCAAGTTGAAATGGTGGAGAATCGGACCAAGAGGGAGGATGTAGATGATGAAAAGGAGTGGGCCGAGTACAGAACCTTGGGGAACACCCTGTGTGACTGTGGATGGAACACAGGAGTGGCTGTGAAGTGAGATGAAGTGTGACCTGATGGAGAGGTAGGACTGGAGCCAGATGAGTACGGTGCCTTCAATACCGACATCTTTCAATCTGGTGAGCAGGATGTTGTGGCTCACAGTATCAAAGGCTGCACTCAGGTCGAGGAGGATGAGGATGTTAAGGGCTCCAGTATCAGCAGACGTGAGGAGGTCATTCAGTACGTTAAGGAGTGCAGATTCAGTGCTGTGGAGTGGGCGAAAACCAGACTAGAGGGGTTCGAGTAGGTTGTTGGAGTGTAGGTAGGTTTGGAGTTCTGTGACAACAATGCGTTCCAGGGTTTCAGAGAGGAAGGGGAGATTGGAAATTGGCCTGTAGTGGTTGAGGCAGGATGGATCAAGCTGGGTTTCTTAAGAATTGGGGTGACAGCTGGAGTTTTGTAGGCAGAGGGGACAATTCCATGGGACAGTGAGGAATTGAAAAGGTTGGTGAGATAGGGGCATAGGGCAGGGAGGCATTTCTTCAGTAGGGGGGTAGGGAGGGGATCAAGGGAGCAGGTTGTGGATTTTGATGAGCTGATGAGTTCAGAGATAGTGGTAGGGGCAACTGGAACAAACCGGAAGAGGCGGCGATCAGGGGGAGGGGTAGAGAGGTCAAGAGGAATGGGGAGAAGAGGGGCCGGAGTAGGTGCTGACGAGTCAGATGCAGGGGACAGTGATTTGTTGATAGCGGCGATTTTGTCTGCAAAAAATTGGAGAAATGACTTGCATTGTTCAGCAGTAGAGCTGGAGGGGACATCGGCATGGGGCTTGAGGTTGTTTACAGTGGAGAAGAGGGTGCAGGGGTTACGGTTGGAGTCATTAATGATCGTGGAAAAATAGGCAGACTTGGCGGCGGTGAGGGCATCTTTGTAGGCAGAGAGGTGGAGGTTGTGGGCTTCTTGGTGTACAGTGAGAGATGTTTTCTTGGTGAGTCGTTCCAGTTGGCGGGCAGTCTGTTTCATTTTGTGGAGCTCAGGTGTGAACCAGGGTGCAGAGGTGTTGAAGGAGACTGTTTTTGTTTTGAGAGGGGCCAGTGTGTTGAGGGAGGCAAACAGAGTGGCGTTGAGGTGATTGGTGAGATCATCAGGTAAGGTAGAGGCTGGTTCCAGGGGTAGAGCAGAGGAGAGCAGATCGGAGAGTTGGGGGGGGTCAATAGATTTAGTATTGCGGAATTTTATTTCTCTGAGGAGGTGTGGCCGATGAGTTGGGAATGGAATAGTGAACTGGATGAGATTATGGTCTGACAGAGGAAATGGGGATGGATGGATGTTGTGTATCGGTAGATTGACAGAGCAGACCAGGTCAAGGATATGGCCTTTGACATGGGTGGGGAAAGTGACGTGCTGGGTGAGGCTGAAATTGTCCAATAGAGTGATGAATTCTGATGCAAACTTACAGGTGGGTAAATCAATGTGGATGTTAAAATCACCAAGCAGTAGTAAGTGTGAGGAGAGATATGAGGCTAGTGTGAGGAGTTCAGAGAGGTCAGACAGGAAAGATGGATTTGGTGTTGGTGGCCGGTAGATGAGAATGACAGCCATTGAGCAGGTTTTAAAAGCAAGGAATTCAAATGATGAGACAGTGGAGAGTGAGAGCTCAGTGGTCCTGAAATTCCGATTGAATAAGACAGCAAGACCACCTCCACGATGTGAGGGACGGGGTCTGCAGATGTAGCCAAAACCAGGGGGGGATGCTTCGTTGAGGGAGAAAAAGTCGCCAGGTTGTTGCCAGGTTTCAGTAAGCAGGAGAAAGTCAAATGAATTATCAGTGATTGTTTCATGTAGGATAAGGGCTTTGTTATTTAGTGATCGGGTGTTAAGGAGAGCAAGGTTGATGGAATGAGAAGGCAACGTAGTAGGGGCATGCTGGAGAGGTCTGAGGTTGTCCAGGTTAGCAGTGCGGGGGGGTGCAGTGGAGGGGGGGCGGTGGGAAAATAGGGTTTGGATGTGGGATATTGTATTAGGGTTAGTGGAAGGATGTAGATGACGGGAGTGTCTGGGGCCGCGATGAAGATAGCGGTGGCAGCGGAGGATGCCAGCAGACAGAGCGGAGGTGCGTGCAACAGAGGATAGCCGGTAGTTTTTGTTGAGGGACATGAGTTCATCAGGAGAGTAGTGTAAGGGAGGAGGAGGGAAACTAATCAGGGGAGAAAATAAAAAGGGAAACCAGGGTATTCTATGTAGTCGTAATAAGGGGGGTAACGTAAATAAAAACAGAAGAGGGCAGAGTGTTGGTTCCATGAGACAGGTGGATTAATAACGTTGGAAACGTAAGAGGGATAGCGCAGAACACAGATGGGATGAGGCTAGCTACTCATGATATGAAGGGGAGTGCTGCCAGGGATGGTGAAGTCCACATTACACTAGCCCCAGTTGATGATGGGCAAAGGGGAATAGTGTCCACTGCCGAGGTAAAATAAAATAAATAATCCAGCGGGGGTTGGGGGATGGAGCCAGATCCACAAGCTAGTGTGGAGAGCCAGGAGGTCAGAGCTCACATAAAGCTAACGTTAGCCGAGTGGTGGTTAGCCGGTTAGCTTGTTAGGCGGCTAGCACGGAGGGCCGAAAAAAACGGGGACAGAGAGGGGAAAGACAAGACGGTGGGAGAAGCGGCAGCCACACACGACGCCAGCGGTACTCTCTGATTTAAACTACATACAAAAGGCGACGAAGACAAAAAGAAAATAACAGCAAATCCAGCCGACAACAGACGAGCAATGGCAAAGAGCGTCTACCCGGAAGTAGACCAGTAGACCGGAATAGACCGCTACTATATTGCAATGAGCTGTAAAGCGCATTACAATAGTCAAGCAGAGAATAGATAAAATCATATGCAACTTTTTGCAGATCGACAATTGATAAAAATGACCTAATTTTGGAGATTACTTTGAACTGGAAAAAGCCTTACTGAACAACATGTTTGATTTGATTATCAAAACTGAGGTTAGCATCGTATAACCCCAATATTCCTAGCAGTCTGCTTAAGATTACCTGACAAACCACCAAGATTAGCACCAAAGGGCTGATGGAATTTGAGGACTCGAACAGAAGGACCTCAGACTTATCATAACTATATTTAAAAACATTTTCCGACATCCAGAATTTAATGCCAGGAGAGGCAAGCTGGGAGAGTTGCTAGGCCACTAGGCTCTGTGGGTTTTAGTGGCATGTATAACTGAGTGTCGTAAGCATAAAAATGGTAAAATATCATGATTTTGACTAACCTGGCCAAGACGCAGCATGTACATAGGAAGCAGAAGGGGACCAAGAACTGAGCCTTGAGGGACACAACAACTCAACTGAGCCATTGAGGAAGTGGTAGAGTTATCCAGGGAGAGGTAACAGCGTAATATACTAAGAGCCAAGCTCTTAATGCCTACCCAAGTCTAAGCGATATAAGACGATATGGTGATCGACTGTGTCAAAGGCAGCACTTTAGTCTAAAAAGTATTAAAATTGAGTAGTTACCTCTGTCTGCAGTCAGCAGAGGGTCATTAGTAACCTTAGAGCTGGCTCGGTACTTCGGTACTAGGAAGTGCTCTAAAACCAACTGAGATGAAATTATGCTCTCCAGAACCTTGGATAAAAAAAATACATTTTGGAGATTGGTCTTTAGTTACTTCAGGACAGGAGATCCTATTTAGGTTTCTTTAGCAATGTGTGAACAATGACATGCTTAAAACTATAGAGGCTATAAATGTATTAAAATAATTAATTAAATTAAGAATTTTCAAATTAATGGGGCTAACGGTGGAAAATTCCTCCTTGGAGCAGCTTAAAAAGTAAATAAGTAAGTAGGTATATATATATACACTACCGTTCAAAAGTTTGGGATCACCCAAACAATTTTGTGTTTTCCATGAAAAGTCACACTTATTCACCACCATATGTTGTGAAATGAATAGAAAATAGAGTCAAGACATTGACAAGGTTAGAAATAATGATTTGTATTTGAAATAAGATTTTTTTTACATCAAACTTTGCTTTCGTCAAAGAATCCTCCATTTGCAGCAATTACAGCATTGCAGACCTTTGGCATTCTAGCTGTTAATTTGTTGAGGTAATCTGGAGAAATTGCACCCCACGCTTCCAGAAGCAGCTCCCACAAGTTGGATTGGTTGGATGGGCACTTCTTTGAGCAGATTGAGTTTCTGGAGCATCACATTTGTGGGGTCAATTAAACGCTCAAAATGGCCAGAAAAAGAGAACTTTCATCTGAAACTCGACAGTCTATTCTTGTTCTTAGAAATGAAGGCTATTCCATGCGAGAAATTGCTAAGAAATTGAAGATTTCCTACACCGGTGTGTACTACTCCCTTCAGAGGACAGCACAAACAGGCTCTAACCAGAGTAGAAAAAGAAGTGGGAGGCCGCGTTGCACAACTGAGCAAGAAGATAAGTACATTAGAGTCTCTAGTTTGAGAAACAGACGCCTCACAGGTCCCCAACTGGCATCTTCATTAAATAGTACCTGTTAGAGCCTGTTTGTGCTGTCCTCTGAAGGGAGTAGTACACACCGGTGTAGGAAATCTTCAATTTCTTAGCAATTTCTCGCATGGAATAGCCTTCATTTCTAAGAACAAGAATAGACTGTCGAGTTTCAGATGAAAGTTCTCTTTTTCTGGCCATTTTGAGCGTTTAATTGACCCCACAAATGTGATGCTCCAGAAACTCAATCTGCTCAAAGAAGTGCCCATCCAACCAATCCAACTTGTGGGAGCTGCTTCTGGAAGCGTGGGGTGCAATTTCTCCAGATTACCTCAACAAATTAACAGCTAGAATGCCAAAGGTCTGCAATGCTGTAATTGCTGCAAATGGAGGATTCTTTGACGAAAGCAAAGTTTGATGTAAAAAAAATCTTATTTCAAATACAAATCATTATTTCTAACCTTGTCAATGTCTTGACTCTATTTTCTATTCATTTCACAACATATGGTGGTGAATAAGTGTGACTTTTCATGGAAAACACAAAATTGTTTGGGTGATCCCAAACTTTTGAACGGTAGTGTATATATATCACTTTTAAAAACACATTTACAATGCTTGACACTCAATCCAGAAAATATGAGTAAATACATAAAATAAATTGAATGAATATACAACATGGCACAGGGAGTAACAGACCAAGCTAAAAACGAACCAAACTAGAAGGCAGGGATGGGGATCTATAAAAAGGCTTGCCTAAAAAGATGAGCTGCTTACAATAGTCCAACGATTCAACAAATCTAATGGAGTGGGGAAGATTATTCCACAGGCTTGGGGCTAAAACTGCATAAGCGCGGTCACCTTTTGGTTTGCAGTTGGAGTGGGGGATGGATAAAAGACTGAGGTTTGAGGATCGGGGGAGTCAGGAACTGGAATGAGGAACGAGAAGATCAGAAATGTAACTGGGGGCAAGATCATGCAGTGCTTTAAATGTATCGGTAAACTAAATTATTCTGAATTTTATGGGAAGCCAGTGGAGGGACCTATGGCTAGTTCAAGTTAGTAGTCTAGCAGCCGCATTCTGAACCAACTGTAGACGATTTGAAGTAGCTTCGTTGAGGCCAGAGTAGAGGGAGTTACAGTAATCCAGATGGGAGAAAATAAAAGTGTGAATTAATATTTCGATATCCTTAAAAGAAAAAATATTTATGATTTTTGCAATATTTCTTAGCTGAAGAAAACAGGATCTGTGGGGATGATGTCTAAGACGCATGAGGAGGAGTTCATATTGGAGACTGTGCTCTCTAACACTGAAATTGTAATCAAATGAGGCTGGGCGAAAGAGGCAGAATTAACATGGGGTATGGAAAGAATGCAAGGATCAGGCTGGATTTTGGACCTGATATTCTCCACTTTATTTTCAAAATGAGTGAGAAATTGAGTTTTTGCTTTTCCTGCACTTGGTCTACGGGATGATTTTCTGTTATCACCAACATCTTACATTGATTTTAGGTTGTTTATTATGCCTTCATGAACACGTTCTTGATGTACGCTTACTCTACGCACTTGTGTGTATGTGTGCGCACACAGAACAAGTTTTGAGCCCCCCTGCGCCTCTTTCTTCAAACACGCCTTCAGCTGTACTGAAGTGAATCAGACACACTGCTTCAGCATGGTCAACTCTACGGCTCGACAGTACTTCTTCAGGGTAGTGGCCCTCAGCTCCACTGCAACAGCCAGTTCACCCTCCCTCTGCATCAACGGCAAAGACGCTGGTAAAGGAAACACACCTGTACAAGTATTCACACTGTAATGAAGGGCTGCTCTCTGAAATAGTGAACACTGTTGACAGATTAAACAGGATCATTTTTCCCCCATGTGTGTGAGGGGGGAGGGTGTTATATTTTCCTCCATTCACAGATTACCTTTTTTCAATTAAAGGTCCCTTGAAAAGAAAAAAAAATCATTCTTGTCACCTTGTTTGTCCGCTTACATCATCCTACCCTTCGGGGCGCACACTAAAAAAAAAGTCCAGTGAATGGGACTGAGACAAGTGATCGAATGCCACCAAATTGAAACTAGCCAGCAACATATCACAGCCCACATTCCTCTAAAATGGTCCCCTCATTATTGACTATAAGTCAAATCAAGCTCCTTTTCAATCACCAAACTCCACCCTACTGTTCCATTTCATTCAAATTGCTGAAGTTTGTGACGCTCTGATTGCCATTTCATGGGACCTTTAAGCAACCACTCTTCCCTGCCACATGAACTGTCAGTAGGCCAATCTGTCCACCTATCATCTGTTTAAAAATCCTCTTCGCTGCTCTCATTTTCACAGTTGCACACGTTTTAAAACCACGACTGTCAGCATTGCTGTTCCCTCGGGAGTTTACCCCTTCTAGATTAATATTTAGAGATGGGGCCAACAGTAAAGCTTGGGCTATCTATTTACATACTTGTTCAGCAGGTGCTTTTATCCAAAGCCACTTACGAGAGAGTCTACAGTTAGCAGATAAATTCCGATGTTACCAACTGGCACTGCAGAGCACGGCATAGTACTCACATTCACGACATAGTACTCATATTAGTAGTGTCAAGAAAACCTGTCAAGTCAAGTGCATTAACGTGGACGTAGACAACTTTTCAACTCACTCCTCCGGTGTTTCCAGGTGGTGTTATTGTTTGCGCTACTGTCGCAAAGACAATCCGACGTTGCAAACACGATCGATTTCGGTTTTTCTCAGAGCCATTGCCTAACAACACAGGAAACATGCTTCTCCGCATGCTAAAGTGAAATTGCCATAATTTATTTTACTATTATTATAATTTTCCCCCATTTTATCCCCAATTGTATCTGGCCAATTACCCCACTCTTCCGAGCCGTCCCGGTTGCTGCTCCACCCCCTCTTTGCCAAGCCGGGAGGGTTGCAGACTACCACACGCCTTCTCCGATACATGTGGAGTCGCCAGCCGCTTCTTTTCACCCGACAGTGAGAAGTTTCACCAGGGGGACGTAGCGTATGGGAGGATCACGCCATCCCCCCAGTCTCCCCCCCCCCGATCAGGCGCCCCGACCAACCAGAGGAGGAGCTAGTGCAGCGACCAGGACACACACCCACAATCCGGCTTCCCAACCGCAAACATAGCAAATTGCGTCTGTAGGGACGCCCAACTAAGCCGGAGGTAACACGGGGATTCGAACTGGCGGTCCCCGTGTTGGTAGGCAACGGAATAGGCTATGCTACGCTACCTGGACGCCCGAAATTGTCATAATTAATATTGAATTTGGAAACAATACCAATGACTGCCACCCAATGACTGCTGGGATAGGCTCCAGCATCCTCGCGACCCTGAGAAGGGGATAAGTGGTTCAGATAATGGATGGATGTATGGATGTTTAAGTAGATTTTCATCTCCTGATATTTGAAGGGGGCGGCGCCCCAGCGCCCTGTACTGGCCAGTAGCCACTGATGACAACTGAAAAGTCGGTTTGGAACCCTCTCAAATACCAGAGCTCTCTACATCCAATGAATGGCCATCCGAGGTTCACTCGTTTTATCTTGTCTTCTGTCACTTGCCCTCCTCACCTTCTTTGTCGCCTCCGTCAACTGGGTTCTTTTTCTTTTGCCGGGTAGTCTCCACAGTAACTTCTGTAGTTCCCCGGTCCGCCATTGCCTAGCCCGCTACTGGGCGGTTGATGCATGTCTTATGCTATAGATCAATTTGCCAGGAAAAAGTGTGCCCGGTGGCAGACCGAACTGCATAGTGAAAGTAAGGCTTATAGAGAACCAGTGTAAACGCTGATGGTGTCATTATTCTATAGCCATTTCATCATGTAATCAACATTTACTTCTTAATAAGTTAAAGCAAAAGAAAAGTTGTCTACTTCCACTTTAGGTATAGGAATATAGGAATGCCTTGGAGCATCGAGAGGCGAGGAACAGAGGACTCAAAGTACTAAGTAGATGTACTTTGCCTCAAGCTTGAAAAAAGGCAAATTGAGCTATTAAGTGCAAGTAGAATCAATGATAATGATAATGTTTTCTGAGTAAGTACAGGTGCAATAGTAACAGCTGGTTCCGATTCAAATTCATAGTAAAGAGTCACCATAGACTATTTAAGTATTAAGGTAGGCCTTGAAGAGAAAAATATCCAGGTCTTTCTTGAAGGAAGCGCATCAGTAGCTCTGATGGAGATCAGGACTTTTTTCCACCACTGTGTGGCATGGTGAGAGAAGAGTCTGGACTTAGAGTCTGTCACAATTGAAGAGAAGACAGATAATAGTCTACCAGAGGTACAATGAAGAGGGCGAGCAAGGAGTGTACACGTTGATGTGGGTTTGCAGGTAAGTTTGTGGAGTTTCCTCATCTGCCCAGGATGCCAACAGCAGGCTTTTAAATTGTATACGGGCAGCAGCAGGTAGCCAGTGTAAGGACACAAGGACAGGGTTTATGTGTGCAGAATAAAGCACGCAGCATCATTTTGGATTCACTGCAGCGGTTGGATTACATAGGCTGGGAGACCAGCAAGAAGTGCATTGCATTAGTCTAACCAAGAGAGCAGCAGAGGCTGGATACCAGCTGGGAAGCATGCTCTGATAGGTGTGATCTGATTCTGCAGATGGCATACAAAGCAAAGCGGCAGGAAGAGGAAACGGCCTCTTCCTGCCGCTGGTCAGGAAATTATAATCTTTCGTCAGCCATCATGACCAAGGTTTCCCATGGAACTCAATGTACCGAGACTGCTTTTGATATGTCCTTGGGGACAGAGGCGGTTGTCAGGAATGTGCGGGAGCTCGGTTTTGGATTAATTGAGCCGGAGGTGACGCGCCCTCATCTGAGCAGATATGTCAGTAAGGCAAGCGGCAACCCTCGCCGACAGGTCAGCATCATGTCAGAAACTAATAGTTGTCATTGGCATAGGAATGGCAGGAATAGCCATGTGCAGAGTTTCTTCTATCCACTGTTTTGGATTTCTAGATCATTGCAGACCAAGTCGTATCTTCCCTGACTGAAACACCATTTGGATGACATCACTCAATATTTCCAAAACACAGTTGGTATTTTATCATCGGTTGCTCATTTGTCGGCAAGTGTTCTTGTGTTAAGTTACACTCAAGAATATAATTTTTTACAGTTCACTGAGGAGAGCTGCTATTAAAAAGTCAACCTCATTTGTTTTAGTTCACCAAAAATGTTCACTAGAGGCCAGTTTCACATTGGGGCCTGGTCCATAGCAGCCATACATCAATTTGAAGTTATTGATCTTCTTCCTGATATCTATATTAATTTCCACATGCTCTCCCCTGGCGGCTCTTTCAGCTGTGAAGATGCACAACCCGATAATCTCTGACCTGAGACCAGTAAAAGACAAGCCTGGGTGTTTGGAGCTGGTGTGGCATAAACCTCAAGACTTCACCCTCACCCGCAAATCCATCTGCTCAGGCGCTGTGACCTACGAGCTACGATACGGCGCTGATGACCAGGTGCAGTACACAGTGACACTCCCTCACTACCTGTGCAAGTAGTACAATTTTCAGTCAGAAGCGAGCCTCGGGGTGGCGCCTACTGGATCTACACTGAAAAATGGAGAGTAACAAAGTCGCTCCTTGCAAGGGCAGAATGGGGTGTTAGTTGTAGAGGTGGGTGTACTGAGTAAAGTTGTCTTCACACTGTGACGCTATTGGCAGCGGTCTCAAGCTGTAATTTTGAACATTCCCAGTTGTTCCTGCATTTTTAATATGTTGAGTTATGTCCTTTCTGCGTTTTTATTTTATCTAATTTTTTTGAGCGTCTCTCCGAGTCAAATGCCTTATTTGTGCAGATTTTCACTTGAATCAATAAAACATATATACATTTTTTTCCACCCCTTTTCTCCCCAATTTTACTAGGCCAATTACCCACTTTTCCGAGCCATCCCGGTTGCTGCTCCACGCCCTCTGCTGATCCGGGGAGGGCTGCAGACTACCACATGCCTCCTCCCATACATGTGGAGTCGCCAGCCGCTTCTTTTCCCCTGACAAAGAGGAGTTTCACCAGTAGCACATGGGAAGATCACATTATTCCCCCCAGTTCCCCCTCCCCCCACCGAACAGAGGAGGTGCTAGTGCAGCGACCAGGACACATACCCACATCCGGCTTCACACCCACAGACACGGCCAATTGTGTCAGGAGGGACGCCCGACCAAGCCGGAGGTAACGTGGGGATTTGGTCTGGCGATCCCCATGTTGGTAGGCAACGGAATAGACTGCTACGCTACCCGGACGCCCCAATAAAATATAATTTGATGATGGCAGTTTAAGGTGATCAGTGGCTAGTAGACTTGTTAAAATATCGGTTTAGCCCATCTGTGGTTTGAACCAGTTTGAGTACTCTTTTAAATGGCCTTTCCTTTTAAAGGATAGTTCAGCTTTTCTCCAAACCTGGGTCTTATTTTTGCAGTTTTTATTATTCAGCATATTGGCTATGATATTGTTTTGCTACCCGGCTTCTTTCCTGATATTTAGGATGCAGGACCACCAGTTTTACAATGGTGTCTTACAGGGCATCAGTCGTAAAAAGACAGAAAGCCCTCGTTCCTCCATTAGACTGTGATTTCTCTTTACTTCTCAGTTTTGCTGGCCAGGTAGTTAATCAATAGGTATTACTACCTACGGTAAGTACAGGCTTCTCATTCCTCCAAGTTGAACCAGGAAGTAGCTCTGATGTGATGGACCAGTTTTGATAATACTGGACATTTCAGGTTACAACTTTTAACTTGTACTTTCATTTTCACTTCAAGATAAGGGGTTTAGGTAACTGGATTGAATTTGGAGTTTTTGAAACGTGTCTGACACTTTATCCAAAGGAGTTGAATCAAGTGCAACTGGACTTGGTATATATCCGTGAAGACGTTTCGCCTCTTGGATGAGAAGCAAAACGTCTTCACGGATATATACCAAGTCCAGTTGCACTTGATTCAACTCCTTCGGATAACCATGACCTGGATGAATGAGAACATTCACAGACATGTCTGACACTTGTTTTTTGATGCCCCATAAGGCACCATGCAAAACCGTGTCCAGCAGCGAACCTATGTTCTATATCTCCAAATAAAGCTGGTGAGCAAAATGATATCATAACTAAAATGCACAATAGTAAAAAATACACAAATAAGACCCAGGCTGTAAAAAAAAATAGAATTATCCTTTAATGTCTAAAACTTGTGTTGACTCACCGAGTTGAGTCAGTTCATCTGGACACAACGTCTTGATGCATGTTCATAATGCCGCATGTCAGTTGCTTTCAAACCCCAAAACACTCTGTGCCAGAGGTTGGTCCACCCCAAGGATCGGGTCCCCGGCACAAACAGAACAATATAGTGTACACTGTTAAGTCCCAGGAAGACTGTCATGACTTGTACATCGGGGAAACCAAACAGACGCTGGCCAAGAGGATGGCACAACACAGGAGAGCTAACACATTAGGCCAGGACTCCACAGTCTACACCATCTACAGTCTACACCACCTACACGCCAGTGGCCACTCTGTCAAGGATGAGGATGTGCACATCCTTGATAGGGAGGAATGCTGGTTTGAACGGGGAGTCAAGGGGGCCATCTATGTGAAGGGCCCAGGAACACCAAACCGACTAGCGGCAACGAAGGCCAACTGTTGCGTTGCCTCACATCACCTGCAGTCTGGGCCATAAAGTAGCACTTAAACACACCGCAAAGACTACAGCCGACAGCCAATTAGCATGTACGTATGTTCTGCACTGATTCGCTAAGCTGAACAGCCAATCAGAGTGCTCTCTCTAACCGACGGGCTCCGCCGATTCAACACGCTGAATCAGCTGAAGAGTTGCCGACAGGGGTCCGACTGGTACCGGCGGTGCGGGACACACTGCAAAAACTAGGGTCACAAACGCTCACTGACGGTCCGACATTGGCCGACGGTTGACCATTGGCTTGATGTGTCAGGGCCTTAAGAGGGAACGACCATCCCTGAACCGGGGGGGGGGGGGGGGGGGGTAAGAGTACGTCTGTCGCCATCTTACAATGCTGTGATTGCAACTATTCTCTAATCCTCTGTGAATAGTATAATAACCGAAACCAGCGATCATCGAAACTCTAGTTAATGGTCAGGTCACACCCATATTTGCATATGAAACTGGACATTGGTTTTGGGCAACTGTATCGTGTATTGTTTATAAGGGTGGGGATACCTGCAGTCAGTTTATACTGAACATGTCACTTAGTTGCGTGATGAAACGTATCTGTCAATAAACATTGTGTCCAGATGAACTGATTCAACCTTCTGTGATATGGACACAACGGTTATTGACAGATACCTTTCATCATCATGAAAGTGACCTCTTCATTCTCAACTGACTGCAGGTATCCCACCCTTATAAAAAGCTGCATAATGACCGAAACCAGCGATCAGTTTTATATGCAAATTGTCGTGACCGATAACTAGATTTTCATGGGCCATGTGTACTATAGAGGGTATGCGGTTGACGTCACAGATGCGGAACTCACAGCGGTAATGCGCCGCTGAGTGGCAAAAAGACTGAGTGGCAGCGTTAACGTCCAGCTGGAATACAGCGAAAACGCATCTAAAATGGGACAGAGCTGTTGTGCGATAGACTGCACTAATAGATTTCACACGACATCGGAGTTGTCTTTTTACAGACTACCGAAAGATAAGGTCAAGAGAAACACATGGATCGCTGCAATTCGCAGAAACAACTGGAATCCAGGCACCGAATCATGGATTTGCGTTCCCCGGTTTGTGTCAGGTAGGCTAACGTTAGGCTATGTTAGATTTTTGGGTAACGTTAAATGGAAAAATCATAGTCATATACTGTACTGACTACTGATCTGTTGAGATATGACACCAGCGTATTTGTATGACTATGTGTTACTGTGTACTATTATTTTGTTTACGACTTTGTTTGTCCACAAGTGGGCGGTGTTGTGCTTGCATGCGCGGATTGATTACGTCACTGAGACGCCGTTCATTTTTTCTTCATCTCCCCAAACTACCGAATAAACGGAGCCTGCATTTTTCCCTCCAGCAGAAGTTCGGTAGTCAGTACGATTCTTTATAACGGTTTAATAATCCACTTAATCTGCGCAGAGATAGACATAGAGAGAGAGTAGAGAGAGTCTACGGGTGTTGCGGGAACATTACATTGGTAAGGGCAGAACCCGGATTGTCACTCTGTATGTAACATTGACTGGGCTAAAGAAAGCTGATAATGAGACGATAACCGAATACATTATCCGAGCTGAACAAATCATTACGGCTCTCAAAGGGGCGGGAGAAGCACCGAGTGAGGGACTAATGATGGCCATGGTGATGAGGGGGTTACCTGAGAAATATAAGCCATTCACTCTAATGGTGACACATGGCGACAGTGAGTTGACATTGGGACAATTTAAGGCCAAATTGAGAAACTTTGAGGCGGCAGAAGATGTAGCTAATGCTACAGCATCGGACGAGACGTCCGAGAGGGTGATGAAGGCCCACGCAGCGCCTAAGAAAAAGCCAGTGAAACGCTGTGAGGGAGAAGATGATCAAACGGTGTGCTGGCGATGCGGTGACAAAGGCCATCGTAAATCGGACTGTTCACGCAGCGTGTGGTGCAGCTTCTGCCGGATCAAGGGTCACACGGACAAAGTGTGCAAGAAGAAGGACCGCGCTGATGGAGCCAGATGTGCACGCGAGCAAGGTGACGGCGGCGGCGGTGGTCACGGAGCAGGTCGAGGTCAGGGACCGGGAAATACTGTGGAAGAAGAGAACTACATCTTCAGAGTGCAGGCTGGAGAGACCAGCTCAGCAGGACCAGGACGACGGCAACAGTTCAAACCAGGAATGATTGTGGACTGTAGGGCTTCTTCCCACATAGTCAATGATAAGAAGAAGTTCAAGAGCTTTGACAGCTCGTTCGAGCCAGAGAAACACTGCATGGAGCTGGCGGACGGTAAGCGCACCTTCGGTGTGGTGCAGGGCAGGGGAGATGCTACGGTATGTCTGCTCGACAGTGAGGGGCGACGGTGTAGAGTGACACTGCGGAACGCACTATATATTCCATCGTACCCCCAAGAGCTCTTCTCTGTGAAGTCTGCGACAGCACACGGAGCCAGTGTGTTCTTCGAAGAGGGCAGAGGTGCCCTGATGTCACCGGATGGTACCAGGTTTGACATTTTTGTACAGGGGAAAATGTACTATTTGCAAACTGAATGTGTTGTTGAAAAGTGCCATGTGAGCCATGATATAGAAACTTGGCATGAGATAATGGGCCACTGCAACTATGACGATATCATAAAGCTACAGGATATCACTGATGGTATGCATATAAAGGGTAAAGTGTGTAAACCTGACAAAGAGTGTGCAGTATGCATAGAAGGGAAGTTTACCCAAAACAGAGTACAGAAAAATGTACAGACTGACGGTACACCGTCAGCACCCGAGGATGATGACGCGGAGCACCCAAGGGTGACATCACAAGCCTCAGCCAGTGGGAGGTACCCCCAAAGGGAACGCAACCCTCCGAGATATCTGACTGACTATAGTCAGGGTGACAGTGATGACAGCTCACCCACTACTATAGATTATGCATACAGGGCAGTGTGCGGTGTCCCTCTGACCTTTAAAGAGGCCATGGAATCGCCAGAATCAGAAAAGTGGTCCAGGGCAATGGACGAGGAAATGGAGTCTCTAAGAGACAACAAAACATTCACCCTTACGAAATTGCCAGAGGGCAAGAAAACAGTGGGAGGAAGGTGGGTGTATTCGATAAAGACAGATATAGACGGACACGACAAGTACAAGGCTAGATTTGTAGCAAAGGGATATAGCCAGAGAGCTGGGGTGGATTATGGGGAGACATTTTCGCCAACAGCCAACCTAACAAGTGTTCGAGTGCTTCTACAGAAGGCGGCTCAGTATGACTTGATTTTACACCAGGTGGATGTAAAGACGGCCTATCTTCATGCCCCCATAGACTATGACATATACATGGAACAACCTGAGGGTTATATTGAGAAGGGAGAAAAACTAGTGTGTAAACTAGAGAAGTCAATCTACGGCCTCAAGCAGTCTGGCCGCAATTGGAATTTACTGTTACACGAGTGTTTGACAGGTGATGGTTTTACACAAAACCAATCAGACCATTGTGTGTACTCCAAGGAGTCAAAGGAAGGGAAAACGATCATTATAACCTGGGTAGATGATCTTATCATAGCATCAAGCAGCACAGAGATGCTGAGTAAAGTGAAAAAGATGCTGTCCACAAAATTCAGGATGAAAGATCTGGGCAGGTTAAAGTGCTTTCTTGGGATGGACTTCACTCAGTCCGCCAACTGTGTAACAGTTTCACAACAAAGGTACTCTGAGAAAATATTGGAGCGTTTTGATATGCAGGAGTGCAGGGTAAGAGAAACCCCATGTGAGCAGAAATTAGACTACTCAGAAGATGCACCAAAAATGTTAGATGTGAAAAAGTACAGAGAGGTGGTCGGGAGTCTAATATACTTAGCTACATGTACACGTCCAGATTTATGTTTTGTTGTGAGCAAGCTATCTCAGCATTTTGCAGAGCCTACTGAAGAGCAATGGGTGACAGTAAAACATGTGTTTCGTTACCTTAAGGGCACCACAGACAAACAGCTCTGTTACAGGAAGAGCGACGAGAAGCTTGGCTTACAGGCATATAGTGATGCCGACTGGGCTTCAGATACTGCGGATAGACGCAGCACATCAGGTTACTGTGTGAGCATGAGCAGGGGAAGTGCACTTATCTCTTGGAAAGCCAAGAAACAAGCTACTGTGGCACTTTCTACGTGCGAGGCGGAGTATATGGTTCTGGCTTTAGCCATCCAGGAATGTATTTATGTTGAACAGTTACTGGGAGGTATTGATTCATATGAATACAAGAGAACAGTGATTTATGAGGACAACCAGCCGACAATAGCTTTGGCGAAGAACCCGGTGTGTAGGCAACGCTGCAAACATGTGGATATCAAATACCACTTTATAAGGTCTACCATAAGAGAGGAAAGGATGTCATTGGTGTATTGCCCTACAGACGAAATGGTTGCGGATGTAATGACGAAGCCCGCATCCAAGGTAAAACTGAAGACATTTGCTAAGGCAATGTTTGGTGTGTGAAATGTGAGTGGTATGGGTTATACCAAGTTTTATTTTTATTTTTATTTTTGTTCTATGAATAAGAAAAGGTATACGGTAAGCTCATGATTCATAAGTGGGAGTGTTGAGATATGACACCAGCGTATTTGTATGACTATGTGTTACTGTGTACTATTATTTTGTTTACGACTTTGTTTGTCCACAAGTGGGCGGTGTTGCGCTTGCATGCGCGGATTGATTACGTCACTGAGACGCCGTTCATTTTTTTCTTCATCTCCCCAAACTACCGAATAAACGGAGCCTGCATTTTTCCCTCCAGCAGAAGTTCGGTAGTCAGTACGATTCTTTATAACGGTTTAATAATCCACTTCATCTGCGCAGAGATAGACATAAAGTATTAGTCTAGTCTTCTAACATGATCAATTAAATATTTAGCATCTTTCATAAGTTTTTGTCAGCATACCTTCAGGTTTTGCTTTGTGTATTTCCCTGACGTAGAAATCAAGTACATATAAACATCAGGAAACTCGATTTGCGGCCAAATGTTAACGTTCGTGGACCACTGGTTATTTGGTAAACTGTACGGGTTACTGACAAACCCAACTTCCTTTAATTTAAGCAGATAATCTTGCATTATAATCCCGGGTTCACCGTTTCCCCTACTAGAAGCAGCCGTGTTGCGGGATGTTTTGCCACTCACTGCGACCGAGGGGGCGTGTCTCAGTGGGAAAGTGACGTCAATGCAGAGGATTTGGGAATGTTTGCAATCACAGCTTTGTAAGATGGTGACAGATGTACTCTCCAAAGGTTCGGGGATGGTCGTCTCCTCTTCACATAGATGGCCTCTTTGACTCCCCGTTCAAACCAAGATTCCTCCCTATCAAGGATGTGCATCCTCATGCTTGAAAGAGTGGCCACTGGCCTGTAGATGGTGTAGACTGTGGAGTCCTGGCCTGTAGGTGGTGTAGACTGCGGAGTCCTGGCCTGATGCGTTAGCTCTCCTGTGCTGTGCCATCCTCTTGGCCAGCGTCTGTTTGGTTTCCCCGATGTACAAGTCATTGCAATCCCCCTGGCACTTAACAGTGTACACTATATTGTTCTGCTTGTGCCGGGGGACCCGATCCTTGGGTTGGACCAATTTCTGGCGTGGTGTGTTTTGAGGTTTGAAAGCAACTGAGACGTGGTGTTTGGAAAATACACGTCTCAGCTGTTCCGACACTCCCACCACATACCGAATCACCACTGGTTGATACTTATGCAGCTGTTGTCCTTCTCTCTTCAATAGGCTGATGCATTGTTTGGGCTTCTTCCTGGCTCTCACAAACGCTCAGTTAGGATAGCCACACATAATCAGGGCCTGTTTAGTGTGGGATTTCCCCCCTTCTCCATCCATTGTGTCAGTGGGGGCGTTGTCAGCTCGGTGATACAGCATCCTGATGACTCCTAGTTTGTGCTGCAGTGGATGATGAGAGCCAAACCTTAAGTACTGATCAGTATGTGTTGGTTTACGGCAGGGGTCGGGAACCTTTTTGACTGGGAGGGCCATAAAAGCCAAATATTTCTAAATATATTTCATTGAGAGCCATATAGTATTTTTAACGTATAATAAATTAAATATGTCTTACTTTTAATGCGACTTCTGGTGCTGCATGGTTTTGCTGATGGCCTTGTAGTCTGGTTCATACGTGGTGAGGTTGAGCTTCATGCAGGCGTTGAGGCTTCCATCAGTTAAACGTGAGCGTAGGTTGGTCTTAATGTTCCTCATATGCGAGAAAGACTGTTCACATGCATATGTAGAGCCAAACATGGTCAATACGGCAATACTCACACGCTGCATTGTGTGGTATGTCACAGGAAGCTCGTTCCAAGTTTTAAGAATCAGCTGGTCTTCAGGTTGAAGATTTTTAATTTCTGTCCACTTGTGTTCCCTCGCCAGCTCTGCTCGCTGTCGCGCAAGACTTTCCAACTCTCCATTAAGTGACTTGAACTTACTCATCCACATGTCTGATGCCTTCAGGTCAGCAACTTCCAGCTCAAAGTCTCCGATAGAGACCCCGGGGATGCATGTCAGGTCGATTTTGTCCACTGCACACTCATGTGGATGAGTGATGAACTTGAAAAGACCAGTGCGCGCACGAAATTCTCCAAAACGTGCTTTGAATGACTGCAGGAGATTGAACGTAAAGCCAGCTAGCTGCTGGAGATCCAGATGTTGAGTGGAGTCACTTGCTAAGCATGCATCTCTAAATTGTTGCAGTCTTTCAAAGTGCAGAAGACGACCTGTTTCAATGTCCCTGAGAAAGACTTCCAGCTTGCTTTCAAATGCAAACACTGCTTGTTGAAGGGATGAGATTGTATTTCCAATACCTTGCATTTTCACATTGAGCTGGTTCAGATGGCCAGTTATGTCCACGAGATAGTGAAACTGCAGGAGCCAGTCAGTGTTGTCTAGCTCAGGATGCTTGACGCCTTTCATTTCAAGAAAAGTCCGGATTTCACTCAGGCAAGCTGCAAAACGGCTGAGCACCTTCCCCCTTGACAACCAACGCACGTTGCTGTGTAAAAGCAGACCGGGATAATGATTCCCAACTTCTTCTAACAGAGCTTTAAACTGGCGATCATTTAAAGCTCGGGCAACAATAAAGTTGACCACTCGAATGACCAGAGACATCACCTCGCCAAGCTCCTGGCCACACGTCTGAGCGCAAAGCGCCTCCTGGTGCAGGATGCAATGAAAACTTAGGATGGCTCTCTTTTCATGTTCACGGAGAAGCGCTACAAATCCTTTGTTCTTCCCCAACATACAGGGTGCACCATCAGTACAGACAGAAATAAGTTTATCCATCGGTAGTTTTTTTTCTTTAGCAAACTCCATGAAAGACATGAATAAATCCTCTCCTCTTGTTGTCCCTTTCATTGGCAAAACAGCCAAGCTTTCCTCACGCAGTGTGTCACCTGCAGCATACCTGGCAATGATACTGCACTGAGATAGATGGCTAACGTCTGTTGACTCATCTAACGCGAGAGAAAAGTATGTCCCGGCGTTTATGTCCTTAATTTGTGTTTCCTCGACTTGATTTGCCATCATGATGCTACGATCGTGCACAGTTCTTGCTGACAGGGGCATGTCTTTTATTCGTTTGATTATCTTGTCTTTATTTGGGAAGTCATCAAACAGTTCATTGGCCACATCAAGCATGAATGTTTTGGCATACTCGCCATCTGTGAATGACTTTCCATTCCTTACTATTGCCAAAGCCCCCGCAAAGCTAGCGGAATTCCCGTCACCTTGCTTGGTCCACACACGTAGTTGCTGCTGACTCGTCTGCACTCTCCGCTGTAGCTCCTCGCATGCCCTTTTCCTGCTGTCCCCCGCTGGATATTTCCATGCAAATGAAGCATGGTGCGTATCGAAGTGCCGCTTTATATTTGACCGTTTCATCGATGCAATTGTATCATTGCATATTAGACATACCGCAGATCCTGCTCTCTCCACAAATGCAAATTCCTCTGTCCACGCAGCCTGGAATGCACGGTAATCATCGTCTTTTTTTCTTTTCGCCATCTTTTCCGTTACAAGGGTTGAAGCGGATAAACTAGTTGGCTATCTGATAAAATTGATTTCTTCACCTTTACAATGACCCGGACATGCTCGCGAGCCATTGGTTCCCGACCCGACCCACGGGTGACCCGTGACCCGTGAAATTTATCTTCAAAACTAATTTCTGTTTACTTTAAAATGACACAGTATTATTAAGAAATATCACAAGTATTTTAAAATCAGTTCCAAACTGATTTTTTTGAAAAAAAAATAATTTTCAACTCAAAATTGTCTGGGAGCCATATGCCGTCACCGGAAGAGCCATATATGGCTCGCGAGCCATAGGTTCCCGACCGCTGGTTTACGGTAAACATCAGCAATCAAATGTCCCCCATCACCAATTGCAATTTCACAGTGTGAGAAGACTGACCTGTCATTTTTCACATCCTCCTTGGTGAACTTGATGTGGTTGTCCACAGAGTTAATGTGGTGGTGAAATGTGGTACGCCCTGAGATTTAATTTTAACCCAGGTGCCATCCACAAACCTCAACCAATGGCTAGGTGGTGTCCCTGGATAGGACATCAGAGCCCTCTTTTCCACATCCTCTGTATACAAGTTGGCCACTACAGGTGAAACTGGGGAACCCATAGCACACCCATGCGTCTGCCTATAGTGCTGCCCCCTGTATGTGAAGTGTGGAAGATTGTTTTTTCTTTTTTTTTGGGTGGGGGCTAAATTAAGATCCATAAGACTTTGCTGGATGCACCACTCCAAGTTGTAGGTACTCGAGACAGCATATGAAGTCTTCTAAATTGGTATCCTTACACTTTGTCCTACCCTAAGGGGTCGACTTGTCACATTTCTGCACTCGTGACATTTCCTTCTCTCACCAAATATGTCACCAAAACGCTCCAGAGACTAAGTCCCCTTCACCCTTAACCAATGATTACCCTCTTCTCCTGATCTTTTACAGCCTGGGACTCGCACAAAGCAGAGTTATCTGGGAATGGCGCTCAATAACCAGGAGTGTTTGGACTCCCTGAAGATCAACAAGACCATCCGTCTTGTGGATCTATGTTCACTCAACCCATTCACCCGGTACACAGTCAGCCTGCGCCAGCGATACAAAACTAACTTCAGTGACTGGAGTGACTGGAGCAACCGACTACAGAACTGCACAGGGACAGCAGGTAGTGTGTGTGTGTGTTGAGAAGTTAACTATTACGACACATATCTGGCCATCACAGATTACTGATTACTTGTAAATTACAACTAGTGATGTCATTGGCTGTGATAGTACATCCTGGTGGTTGTGTTACAACCATGACTTACAACTATAGCTAACCACTATTACATTCACAGACTATTTCTGTTAAATATCCTCATCAACTAGGTTCCAAGATATGCAAAATTATGTTTGTTTCCTTAACCAATGTATTTGCAATTACTTTGATCCCAATGAAAGAGATGGCTGGTGGGGGGTTGCAAAGGCCTTGAGATGATATAAACCTCAACAGAATGGAGAGCTGAGCCGGAAGGCAAAGCTCTCAATTTACCAGTCAATCTTCGTTCCAACCCTCTCCATCATGAGCTTTGGGTAGTGACCGAAAGGGTGAGGTTGCTGAAATGAGTTTCCTTCCTAGGGTGTCTGGGCTCAGCCTTAGATATAGGGTGAGGAGCTCAGACATCCAGAGGGAGCTCGGAGTAGAGCCACTGCTGCTTCGCATCGAAAGGAGTTGAGGTGGTTCAGGCATCTGATTAGGATGCCACCTGGGCACCTTCCTTTGGAGGTTTTCTGGGCACGGCCAACTGGGAGGAGACCCCGGGTAGACCCAGAACTCGCTGGAGGGACTACATGTCCAATCTGGCCTGGGAACTCCTTGGGATCCCCCCAGAGGAGCTGGAGGGCGTTGCTGGGGAGAGGCACGTCTGGAGTGCCCTACTTAGCTTGCTGCCACCACGAACCAACCCCGGAGAAGCGGCTGAAGATGAATGAATGAATGAATGAATGAATGAATGAATGAATGAATGAATGAATGAATGAATGAATGAATGGAGAGCTGGGGGAAAAAAGGACTGTATTTTATGTTGTTGACCACCACACCTGAACATAATCAGGCTTTGGTTTCCACAGCTTCCTGCTTTAACTGTTGAGTCTTTAAAGGCACAATCCGTAATTCAAACCTTAACAAAATATAAAACACAGGATTGGAACCTGCTATCACTCCGAAACTGATTGAAAGCTCTCGTAATGCAAGGACTAACACTAAATAATAAACTAAGTCTAAGATTTTAATGTTTTCTGATGCTGTAAAAGGTTTTTTCGCATCAGTAATGGTTGTAGATAGAGTAAAACAGGCCAATATTTTCCAATTACAATCGGTTGAGAAAGACACAAAACATGTATTTTCCATTCATTTCTCAAACTCAGTTATGTATGTAAATATGACTTAGTTTTATATGGTGAAATAAATTATGAGTCTCAACCCTCCTGCTGTCAGAGAGAAACGGTGCCCGAAAATAACCCCCATGCAAATAAACGACATGGAGACAAATCTCCATCAGTGGTTGAATAAACTTTTGACCACTGAACTCAGGAACTTGGTGTCACTGATATCCTGTATAAAAAAAAACAACTGGAATATCACTCTCACTGTGACATGAACTAGGCTTAAAACCAAAATACCCAGAACTGTGGGGGTGTCCGGGTGGTGTAGCGGTCTATTCCGTTGCCTACCAACATGGGGATCGCCAGTTCGAATCCCCATTGTACCTCCGGCTTGGTCGGGCATCCCTACAGACACAATCTGCTGTGTCTGCGGGTGGGAAGCTGGATGTGAGTATGTGTCCTACTTGCTGCACTAGCGCCTCCTCTGGTAGGTCGGGGTGCCTGCTCGGGGGGGGGGGACTGGGGGGAATAGCGTGATCCTCCCACGCGCTACATCCCCCTGGTGAAACTCCTCACTGTCAGGTGAAAAGAAGCGGCTGGTGACTCCACATGTATCGGAGGAGGTTGTGGTAGTCTGCATCCCTCCCTGGATCAGCAAAGGGGGTGGAGCAGTGACCGGGATGGCTCAGAAGAGTGGGGTAATTGGACAGGTACAATTGGGGAGAAAAGGGGGGTGAAATCCCCCCCCAAAAAATCCCCAGAATTGAATATTCTTCCTCCATGTTTAAAGTAATTTAAGTTGGTCCCAAATATGACTTGCGCTTGAGGACTGTCACCATTGTGCACTGGAATGATATGAAGACCCACATGAAGGTGCTTCAAGCCAATGTTTCATTAAAAATTAGGAAGGGCAGCAAGCTGGTACAAGCTTTATCAACAAATACGTAGCTCTTTGGAGGTCAGGCATTCAATTGATCTTAGTTTGCCTTTCTGGACTTGTCCACAGCTTATGATGATCGCTTGTACACTGGTTGAAAGTAACAGTTGAAGACATTTCTTATGATGAACCATACACCCTCTCTAGAGTGTAATGACTATGCAGGCCTCTATCCCTATGCAGGTTTTCCCGCAAGTCTCAACTATACTTGTGGTGGTAACCGGCGGGAAGGGCGGGCTGTACCTGCTGGCACAAAAATGGTCTACTACATGTGACAAACAACAAATACGAATGACCTTTAACACAACATTTTGATTTATTAAATATTTCTACATAATGTATTTCACAGATCCAACCTCTCCAATCCCCCCCATCTAACCACATGGGAGGAGTAAGACAGAGTAAAAAACAAAATAAAACACGTTTTAGTGTGTACATAGATGCTACTGTTTGTCAGAGCACTTAGTCTTTCTAGGTTTTTTAAAGAGCTCCAAGGCCTGTGCATATGGGAATGTCTCTGGTGCTGGTCCATTTATCGATATTTGCAGACATGCAGTCAGGTGCTCCCCCTTTCAGTCTGTTTCTCAGGTCAGTTTTGACCTGAAAACAGACACTTGGCTTTAAATTAACTATGCAGAAATTAGAAGCAAATTATATTTAGTGCTGAAAGAAAAATAAAATTCCTTACCCTGCTGAGTAAATGCATGAAAAATTAGTAGTCCAACATTAACTTAAGTTAGTCTGTGTCTTTCTAATTGCCATGGCCTCAAGAGAAAACAAATTATAATCTTATATTTAGCCAGGACAACTTTGCTCCACATTGCACAATGGTCAAGTTATGTGGGCTGAATGCACTCTTGAGTCATGAAGCTACCAGTGCAGCATACTTAGTTGCTTCTTTCTTTCATAGAATTTGAAGCTGCTGCCAAAGTCAGAGAACAGTTACACAATAAGGAGAAAATTAATTGCTTTACTTGGTCCATACTTGTAAAATATCCACCATGTCTGCGTCTTCTAACGTAATACCAGAGAAAGTCTCTCTCTGTTGCTCTGCAGAGCATTGCAAGGTTGTCAGTAAACCCCTCTTGCGATAGCAGAATGAACAGGTACGGGAGGGGTAGAGCGAGGGGAGATTGTCCATGACTCGATCGCAGATGGCGTTGTTCTCTCCGATGGATAAAAAAAACAAAATAATACTAAAAGCAGTCGCCAAATATACTTTGGCAGCCGTTAATATACCTGGGCAGCCCGCCCAAGTCAAGTCTATGCATGGGAAACACTGGCATAACTGTCCTCCGTTTGGGGGTCATCATTTGTGGATCCTCACGTGGCTGTGGAGGCCGATCCTCAATCCACACACTTTGGTGCAGTGTGGAAAGGGATGAGTGCTGGTTGAGCCATTTGCCTCTCCTTGCGGTTGTGCTGCCTTCTCTCTGCAGCCTGGCGGAGTTTGAGTTCAAGCTGTGCAGGTCCCTGCTGCACGGATTTTCTCCAGGACCATCTGTCCAGTGCAGTATCTTCCCAGTTGCTGTGTGTTATATGGAACTTCTCGAGAATGGTCTTAATGTTGTCTTTGAAGTGTTTCTTTTACCCAGCAGGGGCACGCTGACCCTCCTTCAGTTGTGCGTACAAGAGTTGCTTGGGAAGGTGTGTATGTGACATTCGGATGACATGGTGAAATGATGTCTGTTCTGATTTGTGAATAATGCAATGACATGCTAAGAGCGCTGGGTTAACAACGGCTAGCCTGCTTACCAAGCTCTTGAGTTGTCTCACCATTGACGGAGCTCCATCAATGACAACAGACACAATTTTGCTCACATCCAAGCCATCCGTTCAAAGAACTGTGTTACTTCACTGAATCATAAGGAGCTCGAGATCAGCAGAGCAATGCCTTTCAACAACCTTCATATCGTTGCACCAAGAGTTATTGACATAAATACTCAAACCTCCCCTGCGGATCTTGCCAGAGTCCGCTGTCCTGTCGGCACGGAAAGCTGTGCGGCCTGCTAGCTCGACTGCTGAGTCAGCTATGTTGCTGTTGGGCCAAGTCTCCGTAAACATCAGCAGACAGCAGTTCTCCAGCCTTTTCTGAGAGGACAGCCTGAGTCTTAACTCAGGCTATCCTATTGCCCCTATCCTGTTTCCACAGGTTACACTATTTATCTCGTCCATTTTGTTAGCTAACAAAACATTAGCCATGAAGATGCTGGGGAGGGAAACTTTGAAGGGAGCGCTACTTGGCTTAGCATGTAGCCCGCCTCGCTTCCCCCTCTTCTATTTACGTTGCCGACGGGGGCAGCGTTTCCACTGCGAGACCAGTTAGCAGATAATATCGATGGGGACATTGTCCGTGAGTGAGTAAACCACTCTGAGGTTTAAAAGTTCCTGACGGCTGTAGAAGAGCACATGACCTACATTTGTAAATAAACGTAAAACTAACATATAAATAACAAGCGGCACGGTGGCGCAGTGGTTAGCGCAGTCGCCTCAAAGCAAGAAGGTCCTGGGTTCGAGTGCCGGGGTAGTCCAACCTTGGGGGTCGTCCCAGGTCGTCCTCTGTGTGGAGTTTGCATGTTCTCCCCGTGTCTGCGTGCGTTTCCTCTGGGGACTCCAGTTTCTTCCCACAGTCCAAAGACATGTAGGTCAGGTGAATCGGCCGTACTAAGTTGTCCCTGGGTATGAATGTGTGTGTGTGTGTCGGCCCTGTGATGGCCTGGCGGCCTGTCCAGGGTGTCTCCCCGCCTGCAACCCAATGACTGCTGGAATAGGCTCCAGCATCCCCGCAAGCCTGACAGCAGGATAAGCGGTTGAGATAATGGAGTGGAATATAAATAACGAAGAAAACATAGCACTGAACAGGGAGCCGCAGTAGCCGCTGCGTCCAGCGCGCCACCATCTTGAATTCAGATGGAGGTCTTGGAGATGGGAACATCTGTTTTTCTCAAACACAACACAAGGACGTTGGGGTGAGTAACTATTTGATCAACATGGTTCCCCAGGCTCAATTCAAAAACATGAGAGCTATTGCAGTGCTCCTACTCACAAGTTTCCCCTCTATGTACATGCGAGTCATAATTTTCCTCAATGAACTCTCCAATGCACATGTTGGCCATGGCCTCAGGATTGCCACAACAGAATACAGGCCCCACGTCAGAAGGATTGCCTCATCCCATCACTCTCACTTCTTTCTCTGGTCTCACTGAACATCCGTTTATTTTTGTGCATCTGTCCATAATTAAATGGTTTGTTTGGGACTTATTTTGTTTCAAGAGTACATTTTTTTTCTTGTGTGACCCTCAACACAGTCTTCAACAATCCCACGCCTAAATTATTACTACTACCATCACTACTGCTACTACTACTACTACTACTATTAACAATAATAATAATACAAATAATCAACATGATAATAATAATAATAATGGCAGCATGGTGGGGGCACGGTGGCACAGTGGTTAGCGCGGTCGCCTCACACCAAGAAGGTTCTGGGTTCAAGCACCGGGGTAGTTCAACCTTGTGGGTCATCCCAGCTCGTCCTCTGTGTGGAGTTTGCATGTTCTCCCCGTGTCTGCGTGGGTTTCCTGCGGGTGCTCCGGTTTCCTCCCACAGTCCAAAGACATGTAGGTCAGGTGGATCGGCCGAACTAAATTGCCCCTAGGTGTGAATGTGTGTGTCGGGCCTGTGATGGCCTGTCCAGGGTGTCTCCCCGCCTGCTGCCCAATGACTGCCGAGATAGGCTCCAGCATCCCCTCGACCCCGAGAGCAGGATAAGTGGTTCGGATTATGGATGGATGGATAATAGCAGCAGCAACAACATCTGCACATAAAACAACTTTTGCTGGTGCAATGAAAAAAAAAGCCACGGATATTTTGGCTCTCGGCCTGGCATACATGACATGATTTAGCCCTTGGGACAAACTAATTGGGGAACCCTGCAGTACAGTCTCTCTTATAGGGCAGTTATCTGTTCTTCCCCTCCTTATCTAATATCTTCCAGCTCACATCCCACCAAGGCCATTTCTCCAATTACTGTGTACAGACTTGCTACACTCAGTGAGTTTCTCATACATTCCTCTGCCATCAGCCGGCAGTTAACAACAGGCCTTTATTTGTTCACATGGAGAAGACCCCCTTTGTTCTGTTACGCATGACCTTTATGCATCCAAGCAATGTAAAATAAATCACAATTATCCCACGTCCTCTCGAGCCGAACATCTCACCAGCTCTTGACCAGAAATGAGCGAAAGACTCGAGATGTTATCTACACTAATCTGAGCAGACACACTGCAAAAAAAAAAACCTAATGATGACATTTGGTAAAAGCCTATGTGAATGCTGAAATTCATCTAAAAACACAACATAGTCCCCGGTAATCTTCATCAATGATTAAAATGATGAAACAATAAACGGGAGATATATTTACAACATGTATACTGGTTATAGATTCACTACGTAAGCGTTAACATAAGGAAAAGAAAACAATAACTCTAAATAAAAAGAAAGGATTTAGGGGAACCACTCTATCAAGTGAGGTCACTGCACACACTTGCTAAAATCCTTATCCTCATCATCATCACAATCACACGGTCGAACCCAGGGATCTGGAGAATATTTTTTCCCCAATTGTATCCGGCCAATTACCCCACTCTTCTGAGCTGTCCCGGACGCTGCTCCACCCCCTCTGCTGATCCGGGGAGGGCTGCAGACTACCACATGCCTCCTCCCATACATGTGGAGTCACCAGCCGCTTCTTTTCACCTGACAGTGAGGAGTTTCACTAGGGGGACGTAGCACATGGGAGGATCATGCTATTCCCCCCAGTTCCCCCTCCCCCCCGAACAGGCGCCCCGACCGACCAGAGGAGGCGCTAGTGCAGCGACCAGGACACATGACCACATCCGGCTTCCCACCCACAGACTAGGCCAATTGTGTCCATAGGGACGCCCGACCAAGCCTGGAGGTAACACTTGGATTCGAACCGGCGATCCCCATGTTCTTCGGCAACGCAGTAGACCACTACACCACCCGGATGCCCCATCTGGAGAATATTTGACTTGTACAGCATTTTGTACAGTCTTAATACAATATTTACGGATCAACCCAATGATAATTCTGATGCAGACGCCTGTTTGATTAAGGGCACTAAAAATGCAAAGTAACACCGACTTTCAGGAAACAGCTGATCACCACAAATCAAATAGACCTTTTCAGGCAGTGCAGGTTGCTTACTGAATGTTATCTTAACTGTCCTATTACAGTGAGTAGTGTCTGCTGCGATTTCATTACTGGGGTGCTGTACACACAAGGAACCATCAGGCAGGGCATGCACACGCAGAGCAGGCCAAGTAAATGAACAGTTGCGAGCCATAGACTTAGCAGATAATATAGGCCTAAAGCAATTATACGGTGAAACCTAAAAATGCCAGCTGTATTTGCAAATTCCATGGGGCTGAATACACCCTGGCTGTCGTTAGTGCAGTTAGCAGGCACGGCCAGAAGTTCTAACGATACAGGTCCGCGGTGGCGTAGCGGTCTAAGCATCGGCTTGGTGTCGATGCAGTTGCCCACTGGGGACTGGGGTTCGCGCCCCGGTCTCGTCAGATCCGACTATGGCCGGACTCGGTGAAGCAGCAATCATTGGCAACGCTGTCTTCGGGAGGGGGGCGGAGTCGGCTTGTGTTCGTCATGTGAATGCGTCTCTGTGTGTGTCGGAAAAACAGTGGTTCGGCTTGGATTCGCCTTGTCACGAAAGTGGGGAGGCGCTTTCCTTCGAGACTGCCGGCCGGAGAGATGCAGTTGGCGAACGCATGCAATACGAGGGTGGGTGTTTGAATTAAAATAGGGATCAATTGGCCACTAAATTGGGAGAAAAAAGGGAAAAATCAGAAATAAATTTATAAAAAAAAAAAAAGAAGTTCTAACGATATTGAAGCATTGCATTTACCCATCCATCCCATCCATTATCCAAACCGCTTATTCGGCTCTCAGGGTCGCGGGGATGCTGGAGCCTATCCCAGCAGTCATCAGGCGGCAGGTGGGGAGACACCCTGGACAGGCTGCCAGGCCATCACAAGGCCCACACACACACGCACACACCTAGCGACAATTTTAGTATGGCCAATTCACCTGACCTGCCTATCTTTGGACTGTGGGAGGAAACTGCAGCACCCGAAGGAAGAAGGAAACCCACGCAGACACGGGGAGAACATGCAAACTCCACACAGAGGACGACCCTGGGTGCCCCCTCCCACCCCCAAGGCTGGACTACCCTGGGGCTCGAACCCAGGACCTTCTTGCTGTGATGCGACAATGCTAACCACTGTGCCACTCTTAATTCACCTGACCTGCATGTCTTTGGACTGTGGGAGGAAACCGGAGCACCCTAAGGAAATCCACACAGACACGGGGAGAACATGCAAACTCCACACAGAGGACGACTCCCCCCCTAAGGTTGGACTACCCTGGGGCTTGAACCCAGGACTTTCTTGCTGTGAGGCGACTGCGCTAACCACTGCCCCACTGTGCCGCCCATTGCATTTATCCTCGTTTCAAATTCAGATACCTTCCACAATACTGCATGGTTCAACTTACGCGGCCTGTAAACCTTGTTGAATTCAGACAAAGCAAATAAGATGATATCTACCTCACTATCAGGTAGATCATAATGGATAAGCCCTGAGACATGACAGACTGAGGAGGTGTCAAATAGGTCAATACTGAATACCTTAAAGTCTGCTGTAGACAACAGTACTAGAACTACATAGGTGATTGAGACGACGTAGGTAACTGTTGGCCAATCCAAAAGTTACGAGAGGTGGCCCATTCTTTCATAAGTTGTAGCCAGATTCCCCCTATAGGTATCAAAATGTCTTACGCACACTAGAGGGGTTTCAACAGTCTGTGTGGCTGCTGTGGAGTTAGTAATATCTTTACATATCTGTAGGTGCTCCTTATAGAGCTGACGGTTCCCTGGCAGGACCGGATGGAGGAGGCAAATGAGCGGAAGTGGTCCAAGTACCAGGAGCTGGTGGATCAGTGCAGGAGGAGAGGTTGGAAGGCGCATTGGGCGCCCACTGAAGTGGGGTGTAGAGGCTTTGCTGGCCGTTCACTGTGCAGGCTCTACACTCCGCTTGACATCACTGGGGCTGCTAAAAGAAAAGCCATCGAGTCTTCCATGGAGGCTGCAGAGAGGGCCTGCAGATGGCTTTGGATCAGAAGGAATGACCTGTGGGCCAGTGCTGCTGGGACACAAGCCAGGGCCTGATCAACCCTGGGTGGGTCGCCTGAGAGAGGGTGTGTGAATTTGAAAGACCCGAAAGACTCGAGGACCTCAGAAAACATCACTGATGATGTGTCTCAGTGCCTCCTGGGAAGTATCTTTGAGTCATGACTGATGCCCTGGTGGCCAATCTGCATCTATACAGCATGTGGATTTTCCATCTTTTTGGCACCAGACAGCAGACTGTTTCAAGCCCTCAGCTGTAAGTCGGTCTGTGACTAGCGCTTTACAGTATTCTGTTCCACATGTAGTGACACGATAGGGATTGCCATTTATCCATGACCAATAAGCTTTGCCTGGCCGACCAGGGTGAACTGTAGGGTCAGTGGTTAGTAAACAGCTATCTCTGTCACCCGTATCTCTCCTGCACAAAAAAGACATTCTACTCCCAGTTATACTCCCAGTGGAGATGGACTACAGCGGGGGTCGGCACAACTGTCAGTGCACAGATATCATCATCTCAACACATCCAATCACTAGTCATAAGATCACCTTCTTTCCTTTGCCTGAACCAAACTTCCTCAAACTCATCAACTCCTTCACTCACATTGGCTGTGACATGCAACTCAGATTCTTGCATGAGCGTGTACTGTGGTGACATGCGAGTGTGTGTGCTATTTTTTTTCTCCCTTTTTCTCCCCAATTGTTTCCGGCCAATTACCCCACTCTTCCGAGCTGTCCCGGTCACTGTTCCACCCCCTCTGGTGATCTGGAGAGGGCTGCAGACTACCACATGCCTCCTCTGATACATGTGGAGTCACCAGCCGCTTCTTCTCCTCACCAGACAGTGAGTTTCACCGGGGGGGGGGGGTGTAGCACGTGGGACGATCACGTTATTCCCCCCAGTTCAGCCCCCCCCCCCCAAACAGGCGCCCCGACCGGCCTGAGGGTGTTACGGGTCTAGATAGATCGATGCCATCGGCTATCCACTAGTTTACCTTAGATACACATGACCCGCGCTCAGGAACATGTTACAACACTTTGATTATACTTGGCTGCACTGAGCAACTCGTGTGTGTGTCATTCTTTATAAGATAGCCTACTGAAACATGGTATCAGAAGTGGGAGAACTTATTTCTTATTTTACTAGCTCGCATGTTTAAGTTTGTAGGCCTGAGTAGGTCACATGTCGGAGGATTCCGATTCAAAGCAAAGTACTTCTGCTGAAGACGTTGTCACAGAGGAGCTAACGCTAGCATTACCGGCGCCGATAGCATCACATACAATGGCAGCTAACGTGAATATTCCACCACCGTCCCCGATGAGCTTCACAGGCGATTGGAGTGACAATTGGGACATTTTTCGGGCCGAATATGAAGACTACGTCCTCGTCACGGGCATACTTGGCAAGGACAAGAAAATACAAGCGGCTACTCTAAGGAGTGTGATGGGAAGTGAATGCAGGCATATTTACCGTCACAATCTGAACCTCTCAGAAGATGATCAAGGGGATCCTGACGCCATACTGAGAGAGTTGGGGAAATACTTCAAGCCAGCAAAAAACACAATATACGAGAGGTACATTTTCGGGAGTTGCAAGCAGGAGGAAGGAGAATCGTTTGATACCTTTGTGACGAGACTGAGAGAGAGGGCAGCAACCTGTGAGTATGGACAGTTGAAAGATGAAATGATCCGTGATAAGATAGTCCTGGGAGTTGCAAGCGAGGCCGTTAGGCGCAGGCTGTTGAGAGAGAAGGATTTGAACATGGTCACAGCTATTGACATGTGTCGCACAGCAGAGCAAACTGACATCCGTATAAGAGCAATGGAGTTTGCAACAACACCGCAGCCGGAGGCAGTGCATGCCGTTGCTAGGCAACCCAGACAAAACCAATGGAAACAGAGCAATCCACCCAGAACAGCAGGAGATGCAGGCAATTGCAAATATTGTGGCAGCTCGCATTCAAGGGGCAGAGAGCATTGCCCGGCCTTCGGGAAACAATGTAGGTCATGTGGGACACTTAATCACTTTTCTAAAGTGTGCTTAAAGAGCAAAAAGGGGCATGCTGAGGGCAAGGTAAACTGTGTGGAATACACAGAAGAACCCCCAGAGCATAGTAATGATACAGATGATCTGTACATGTTTGAGTCAATCGGCGCAGTGCACACCAAAGGAAAGAAGTGGTTTGTGACTCTGAAACTCCACGACAAGCCACAACAATGTCAGCTGGACTCTGGAGCCACCTGCAATGTAATGGGCTTTTGAGACAAGAAAAGGCTGTCCCCAAACACACCTCTCCGCCCGAGTGACACCAGACTGAAGCTGTATTCGGGGGAAACACTGAGCTCTATGGGCACCTTTGAGACTGACTGTACTGTGAGAGGCCAAACACACAAGCTCTCATTCGAAATAGTGAGGACCAGCCAACATCCTCCTCTGTCAGGCTCCACCTGTGAACGCTTAGGGCTCATGCATTTCACAATTCCAGAGGATGTGCTCAAAATGGAACACACACAACCACAGCCCTAACTAAAGAACAGCTTATCAACAGATACAGTGACGTGTTCAACTCCCCTGTGGAATCCGTGCCTGGGGAGGTCCATTTTGACCTTGATCCTAGTGTTGCTGCAGTACAGAGTGCCCCTCGCAATGTCCCAATCGCAATGAAAGCAGCAGTCAAAGCCCAGCTGGACAAGTACGAGGCTGATGGCCACCTTGCGCCTGTCACAGATCCTACAGATTGGATCAGCAACATGGTGATTGTTAAAAAACCGGAGAAGCTGAGAATATGCATTGACCCTAAACCATTGAACAAAGCCCTAAAGCGCTCTCACTACATCATGCCTACCTTGGAGGACATTTTGTATAAATTGCCCAAGGCCAGAGTCTTCACGTTAGTGGACGCTCGGGATGCATTCCTGCAATGCAAACTGGACTATGAGAGTAGCCTCATGACCACGTTCTGGACCCCCTGGGGGAGGAAGCGGTGGCTCAAGTTACCATTTGGAGTATCGGTGGCGCCCGAGGTATATCAGCGCAAGCAGCATGAGCTCCTCGCCGGTCTGAAGGGCGTTGAGCCCATTGCAGATGATATCCTGGTCGTCGGCTGCGGGGACACAGACAAGGAGGCTGGGGACGACCACGACGTCAAGCTTGCGGCGTTGATGTAATGCTGCCGCGAGGTCAAGCTTCGCCTCGGCCTGAAGAAGTTGCAGTTCAAGGTGGCTGAGGTGCAGTTTCATGGCCACATTCTCTCATCTGCTGGACTGAAGCCCGATCCAGAGAAGGTGAGAGCCATTATTGACATGCCGAACCCAACAGATGCCAAGGGCGTGCAGCGTCTCATTGGCTTCGCTAACTATTTAGCCAAGTTCATGCCTCATCTATCTACTGTCTGCGAGCCGTGGCGACGCCTGTTGGACAAGGACACACCCTGGCACTGGCTGCCTAAGCACGAGGCGGCGGTTCATGAGCTTAAGGCGCTGGCGACAGCCATGCCCGTCCTGCGCTACTATGATGTAACTAAGCCAATCGCAATCCAGAGCGACGCCAGCCAGAGCGGTCTCGGATGTTGTCTCATGCAGGAAGGTCAGCCCATCGCATTTGCCTCGAGGGCTCTTACCCCCACCGAAAAAATCTATGCACAAATTGAGAAGGAGTGTCTCAGTATCGTCTTCGCCTGCCAGAGGTTTCACCATTACCTATATGGCCGCGACCCAATCACAGCAGAGACGGACCATAAGCCTCTGATCTCTATTTTCAGCAAGCCACTTCTCAATGCGCCCAAGAGACTCCAGAGCATGCTCATGACTCTGCAGAACTACGACCTGAGGGTAATCTACAAACCAGGCCCAGAGATGTTCATAAGTGACACGCTCAGCAGAGCTACGGCTGGATGCTCCGGCAGAGGGACTGCATATCAGCGACACGCTATCTGCTCTCTGCAACAAGAGCAGGAAGACATACAGCACGTGAACCAGGCAGAGTACCTGAATGTGACTAACCAGCGGCTGGAACAGATCAGACGACACACCGACAGAGATGAATGCTTACAGGCACTGAAGAACACTGTTCTCGTGGGCTGGCCAGATGTAAAGGAGGAAGCGCCCCTCATCGCTAGGGAGTACTGGCCCTTCAGGGATGAAATCAGTGTGCAGAACGGAGTTCTGTTCCGGGGGCAAAAAGTCATCATCCCAAAGTCACTCCGCCCAGAAATGTTGACGCGCATACATTCAAGTCACATAGGGGGTGATGCATGCTACCGACACGCTCAAGAGACATTGTACTGGCCCAACATGCAGTCAGAGATAAAGGACTTTGTAAGCAGCTGCTCGACCTGCAATGTGTACGCCCACAATCAGCAAAAGGAGACCATGCTCTCTCACGAAGTACCAACCAGGCCATGGCAGGTCTTGAGCATGGACCTATTCAGCTTCAGACAGAAAGACTATCTCCTAATAGTCGACCACTATTCCGATTTTTGGGAGATTGAGCTTCTACCCGACATGTCTGCAGAGACAGTCATCAAGCGATGTAAGGCACAGTTCGCCCGACATGGTCAGCCAGAGAAGGTTATTACAGACAACGGCCCTCAGTTCACAGCTCAGTTCACACGGTTCGCTTCTGAGTGGGAATTTGAGCACGTGACCTCCTCTCCCAGACACCCGAAAGCGAATGGCAAGGCCGAGTCGGCCGTGAAGATTGTAAAAAATCTTCTGCATAAGGCCGCGCATGATGGTGAAGACCCCTGGAAAGCCGTGCTTCACTGGAGGAATACACCTACGGAAAACATGGGCAGCAGCTCAGCACAACGCCTCATGTCCCGCCGGTTGAAGACGTCCATCCCGGCGGCAAGCAAGCTCCTGGAACCAGCTGTTGTCGTGGGCGTCACTGAAAAGCTGCGCCACAGGAAGCAACTCGCCAAATCCTTCTATGACAGATCTACCCGTGAATTGCCGGTACTTGAAATTGGGGAAGTCGTACGGATGAAGCCCCTGCCAGGTGATAACACTGGCCGCTGAAGAGTCGGAACTTGTCTCCGCAGGGTTGCGCCGAGGTCTTATCTTGTGGACATTGATGGCTCCCTGTACCGTCGTAACAGGATCGATCTCAGAGTGGCTGAGCCAGCTGCACGAGCCGCACACGATCCTGTTGAACCCGCTGTGGCACACATACCGAACAGGGATCCAGCTACAGAAACTGTCATTGAGACCCCTCAGGCTGTGTTCGAGCCGAGCCCCATCAGGTCCATGCCCAAGGCGCCATCTACTCCTGTTGGCGCTCCGCGTTCGGATGGACACACTTACACAAGGGTTGGACGGCTGTCTAAACCTCCACTGAAACTCACTATGTAATCTGAATAATGTTGATGGTTGCTATGTGGGAGAGAGGGGGAAAAGAGGAGAAATGTTATCATACGCTACTGTGGTTATTACACTGGTATGGGATATGAAGAGATTTACTGCTGTTGCACTGTTATTGGTTGTTCGTATATGAAAGTAATTTTATTTTGCACTAACTTCATGTGTATGTGTTTATACTTGGAAAAGGAGGATGTTACGGGTCTAGATAGATCGATGCCATCGGCTATCCACTAGTTTACCTTAGATACACATGACCCGCGCTCAGGAACATGTTACAACACTTTGATTATACTTGGCTGCACTGAGCAACTCGTGTGTGTGTCATTCTTTATAAGATAGCCTACTGAAACAGAGGGGGCGCTAGTGCAGTAACCAGGACACATACCCACATCCGGCTTCCCACCTGCAGACACGGCCAACTGTGTCCGTAGGGACGCCCGACCAAGCCGGAGGTAACACGGGGATTCGATCCGGCGATCCCCGTGTTGGTAGGCAACGGAATAGACCGCCACGCTGCCCGGACGCCCGTGTGTGGTATTGTTAAGCAAACAGAGGTTATGCTCTTGGCCCTGATGGCGGCAATCCCATCGAGATATGTGCAGTGGCTTGCCACGCCTTAATTGTAGTACATACTGACCTGGGATGTTTGATACTCTAGTCCCTTTAATTGCTTCGTCTGTACAATGCAATATCAAGCCCAACGCACACGTCAACTATCTGGCTAACAGATGTACAGGGCAACATTTGGAAAAGAGGAAAGTGGGTTTTTTTTCCTTCTCTCTACCACTTCTAAAATCATTTCGAATAAGACGTCAAATCTACTCGTTTTTGTCACGTTGAATGTATCTTGGCTGTTGTGCGTGTGTGTGTGTGTGTGTGTGTAATTTTGGGGGTGCATTCACCAGACTCCAGAATCTCCCCCGTCTCCGCCGCCAGTCACGCTTCCTATTGGGTGTGCACACCGCGTGTGTCCAGTGGGTTCCAGTCTCTTCCTTGGTTCGGTACAGTGTTTTGCCCAATGATTAGGGGCGCCGCAGTGCCATGTCTCGAAAACCTGCATTGCGGAGTCCTCTACTCGGAGCTCGGCCTCTGCTCCGAGGGGGACCGCCGCCGCCCTCTCCCTCTGCCTCTGTCGGGGCTCCGCTGAGTCTGGAACTGTGCCAGCTGCGCCATTTGCAGCTTGTTAGCCAACCGAGCTTTGGCTCATTGTGCCTTTGTCTCTGAGAGCGTCATATTGTTTTCAGCATGAATGGCAGGCTCTTGAACGGCAGCCAGGCGTTCTCTGTCCCAGCCCACACAGTGTTTGCGCACCTGGTGGCTAATTTCTTCCTCCGTGCCGTCCAGGAAACAGGTATTTAACTGCTGTTCATACAGGGAGTCATTTAGGGAGACGGCTGTTTTCTCTGAAAACGTTAGTCCAGGGGTCCCCAACCTTTTTTGCACCGTGGACCGGTTTAATATTGACAATATTCTGGCGGGCCGGGGGAGGGGCGGGAGTGGGTTAATAACGACCGGAATTAGGCTTATAAATCAATAGTGTAACCAGTTATTTTTTCGCCCGGTGCGGGATTCGATACTGAGTGTACTGCAAGACAAGGCGACATCACTAACCGCTCGACTAAAGGATCAGACTCTTTAGCAAGGGGCTAACGTGTCTTAGTAGTAGTTTACAGTCGTCACCCTCTCCCGGAAGCGCGCCCTCGCGCTTTGTTATTCCCGCGCTCCGAAGAGACTTCTGAGGATCTGCACACTTCCGGATCCCACCGCTGCCACCAATGTAACCGAGGGTTTGTAGATGTCGCCTATACTGTATGAAACTATAAAATAACAAAGACGGAGGTTCCACTTTCACACGAGGACCACTTTATTTGGATTCTTCCCCCCAACAGAACTCCACAGCAACAACACTGCGTACAGCACTTCCGCTCTCTCTTCAGCCTTCAAAATAAGAGCTCAAGGCATATACTGTGGCAACAGCTTATAACAGGAACTTAAAATCACTAACAGGCAAGTCCAGAAAAATAGGTTACAATAGTATCATAACATTTAAAGTAACGTTTGGATATTGAACACACAGCGCATATTTTACTCGCGTAAACATTACATACAACATTGCGACTCACCGATTTCATCATCCTCCTTGAAAGTGTGGCAGCTGAAAGAGGAACCTTTGCCACCTTGTTAGCTGCAGCTTCCCCCAGCAGTTCACGGCACGTGTCCTGAGCAGCAGGCAGAATCAATTCTTCGCCGACAGTGAAAGGCTTCTTAGCCTTCGCAATACCCCTTTACAGGCGGTAAACGGTGATCACATGATTTAGTATGCGCGCGCATTTTGGCAGCAAAAAATGGCGGAAGTACGGTCGTACCTAGTATGCGTGACGTAGGTCATAAAAGGGTCTACTGAACTTTTATCAGCTTGTATATTTACGATGGACGAAGAAACACGTACTTCTGAATATGTACAGTTGCTTTCTCCCTTACTTGACAAAGTTAACATTAACCAACGGGACCAGATTGGCCGACCCATACACGCTCACCCAATAGATGGACGATTTGACAGGATTACCTACCGAGAGAGGCCAGAAATTTACGCCTACCTGATAGAGAAACCAAACATAGTGACGTTTTTGTGGGCGGAGCTTAGCTGGAGGCAAAACGTAAACATTACGTAGGCTCTAAAAGGGTCTGTACGACTAGCCACTAAGTAGCCTCAGCAACACGACTAACCACTAAGTAGCCTTAGCAACACGACTAGCCACTAAGTACCATGCTCTCAGAGCAGCAGCATGTGTAGAGGTGGTGGCTCTCAGCACGCGCTTCTGTCCCGCTGGCTCGCGCTGTTTTCGCTCAAAGAACTCCACGTGTTTGTCTTTAAGTGCAGGGTGCTAGGACTCAAAGTGCCGAAGCAGTTTTGAGGGCTTCATTCCCTCATTAATAATAAACCAAATTTATATAGTGTTTTTCTAACATTCAAAGTCGTTTTACAATAAACGATGGTGAAACAAGACAACAGATAAACATAACACAAACATACAGGGGTGGATGGGAAGCTATTAGGCAGCTTGTCTCCACAAATCACACACAGGGGGCTCGGAGCATGCGAGGCACCGGTCGCAATACAGCCGTCATCTATTTCCTGTTGAAGGAAGCTTCTTTTTTTCGTTTTCTGCTGTCTCGGCCTCTGCTGTCTCTGCGTTATCATCGTCATTAGATCTTTTTATCTCCCCGTACCCTAAACTTAGCACAAAAAGTAATGAAATGTGTTTGGTAGATTATTTCTTTGTTGTAACTGTAACCCACTCTTGGGATGCGCAATGCTTTAGGTTCGGGAGGAGCTAAGGGCAGAGTGTAATAACCACACGCACACACACACACACACACACACACACACACACACACACACACACACACACACACACACACACACACAAATTATCTGAACTGCACCTTTAGTGTGCTGGAAAATACAAATACAATTTACAATTACAATGAAAATAATAAACTGGGCCCTTAAAATAAAGAAATAGTCCTGAAGTGTGCTTTTCTACACTTCAATGAGTCAATGACAGAGTTAATTGTCAGAGTGCACTCTGGGGTTTTGTTCAAAGGACACCAGTCTGGGTGACTGGCACAACTTGCCACACTGGATGGTAAGTAGAGTTGTCCTGCAGAGGTTCAGATCCGCTTCTTACGGCGACTCTGGTGGCTCGCCATCTATCAGCTCTCAAATGACTTCTCAGGATTCCGATCATAACAAAAAAACCTGACCTGTACATGTAACACAGGTTCAGTTTCTTAAATGTATCTTATCTATGCTGTACAACATTCAACAATCAACATTCAAAATGCTACTGAGTGTATTACATTGGTGAAATAATAGATTCTAAATTAATCCCAAATACTGGAATTATTAGTTCTACAGCATGTATTTAATATACATGAACAATTTACAAACATTTCACATCAGGATGTATAACATTCACATGCTAACAACACAATGCTACATTAAGGTAGCTCATCTGGTGTAATGTATTTTTTAAGCAATATATTTATTGAATTTTGTTTGCAAATTACATCAAAACAAGTAATAGCACAATACAGCAAACATTTTCACCCTACCCCTCCCCATAACCCTGTCCCTATAACAAGTAATACAATTCAAAGCAGGGTTAAAGAAGATAATAAAGATAAAAATTCAATTAATAAAAATAATAAAATAAAATAATAATAACAATAATTTCTTTCACAGACTGATTAGAGGGTGTGGTTTTTTTCCCAGTTGCTTTTACGCATATAAACAGTCAGATGGAGTTGTTCTACTCCCCCAGAGCTTGTTCTTGATGAAGCAAATTACCAACATTAGTATTACGTCTTAAGAAGTACAGAAACAATCCCCAGATTTTATCAAAAACACTTTGTTTACGTCTAACAATATACATTATCTTTTCCATTGACATGTTTGAAGCCATTTCTTTAATCCACATGCCAATTCTTGGTCCATCAACACTTTTCCAATTAAGAGCAATTACACGTTTTGCTTGTAATATACACATATCTATAAATCTGAACTCATTGCTATGTAAATGTGGGGTGGTAGGATATAAACCAAGAATAAAAAGCTTTAGACTCAATGGTAATTTCTTTGACAAAATTTGATCAATCATATCAACAACATCTTGCCAGAAGGTTTTCACTTCCACACATTCCCATAAACAGTGAAACAGCGTCCCCCTTGCCTCACTACACTTAATAGAGGTATCAGGAATATTGTCATTAAACTTGTGCAATTTAACAGGAGTTATATATGTACGCATCAGCCATTTATACTGTAGAAGCTTTAGGTTGCTGCTAACTGTCTGTCTCTGGGCCTCTTTACATGCCTCACTCCATTCTTCTAAAGATATTTCCTCCTCTATATCTCCCTCCCATAATCTCAGTTTTGTCTCTGATGATTCATCAGATCCAGATACAAATAAGTCATACATAGTTGAAATTAAACCTTTATCATGACAGTGTTTTGTGACTGCAACTTCTAATATAGAAATGGTAGGAATGTCTAATGAATGGCTTTGACAGGATATAAAACTCCTTAGCTGAAGATATTTGAAAAAATTATTCCTTGGAATGTCATACTTGGTAGATATTTCCTCAAAGGACATGAATACTTCATCCTCCTCCCTGTACATGCCCTGCACTTTCCTTAACCCCTTTTCAGCCCATAATTTAAATCCCCTATCATTTTGCCCTGGTTTGAAATTGGCATTACCCCAAATAGGACTGAAGCGTGACCGGGACATATTTATATTCAAATACTTACAGGCATCGAACCAAACATCAATCATATTCAATATTATAGGGTTGTCTGTATTTTTCTTCAGATATTTACGGTCTGCTGAATACAAATACAGGTGCAATGGTAAGCCCGGTTTAACAGAGCAGGCTTCCAGATCAATCCAAGCTGGGGGACTTCCAGATGAGAAGTAAAACATAATCGACCTTAATTGTGCTGCCCAGTAATACCATTGGATATTTGGACATTTCAGGCCTCCTCGATCATATGGTAGATAAAGTAAAGATAGACGTAATCTAGGACGTTTATTTTGCCAAATAAAGTTGGTAAACAGTTTCTTGATTTTCGTGAACAAAGATGAAGGAGGGGGTAGGGGGATATTCTGGAACAAATAAAGAAATTTGGAAAGTATATTCATCTTTAGGATATTAATCCTGCCGATCATTGAAATAGGCAAGGATGTCCAACGCTCTATCGAAGCAATACTAGCGTCCAGGATGGGCTCATAATTTGACTGAGCAATCTTATTCACCTCAGGGACAATTTTTATTCCCAGATATGTAAATGTGTCTGTTGGGTTGAAGGTAGAAGCATAAACAAGACCATTCTTCCTCTCTGTTTCATTCAGTAACATTATAGATGATTTGGAGTAATCAACTTTATAACCGGATATTTTCCCAAATGATTCAATAAGGCTTAGGAGCGCTGGGATAGATTTATGCAGATTTTTAAGCATTAATATCACATCATCGGCGAAGAGTGCTACCCTGTGCTCCAGATGTCCCTCTCGAATTCCATAAATATCGCTGTGTGTCCTCACCGCTATAGCAAATGGTTCTATCGCCAGGATAAAAAGTAAAGGCGATAAAGGGCTCCCTTGAGGGCAACTTCTACAAATGTTAAAAGGTTTAGAAACCTTACTATTCGTCAAAACTTCTGCAGTAAGCCCTGTACAAAGCAATCTTACCCATTTGATAAATGTATCCCCAAGGCCAAATCGTGTTAACACCTCAAACAGATAAGGCCATTCAACACGGTCGAAGGCCTTCTCTGCATCAAGTGAAAGTAAGGCCGTGTCAGGTGCCTCCCTCTGACTGTATAAAATATTGAGCACTCGTCTAACATTATGAAAACCCTGTCTCCCTTGAATGAATCCGTTCTGGTCTTCTCCCACTACTCTAGGTAGAAGATCCTCCAATCTTCTTGCAAGAATTTTACAGAGTATTTTTGTATCAGAATTTAGGAGACTAATTGGACGCATATTTTCACATTTTGTATTTGGTTTCCCCGGTTTTGGGAGTAAAGTGATTAGGGCGCCCCTCATAGATGTAGGGAGAAGACCATTCTCAAAGGATTCCTGAAACATCTCCAAGAGGGGTGGTATTAATTTGGTTTGAATTTTTTTATAAATGTCTATAGGGATGCCATCTGGACCCGCTGATTTTCCAGCCTGCATACACCCAATTGCTTCCGCAATTTCCAATGCAGTTACATCTTGATCTAATACTCTACATTCCTCTTCCGAAATTTTAGGAATATTAAGATTGTCTAGGAACTGTGTTTGCGTGTCCAGATTAGGAGAGCACTCAGAGCTGTATAATTTCCCGTAGAAGTCTCTAAAGGCTTCATTAATCTCTGTCGGGTCCACTATAGTTCTACCACTTGGGACTTCAATACAATTAATAGACCTTTCTGTTTGTTGTTGTTTAATGCGCCATGCTAGAAGTTTTCCGGGCTTTTCCCCCTGATCATAGTAGGACTGTTTGAGTCTCATTAAATCAGCAGCCGCTTTATTAGCTGCCAGTTCATTGTACTGTGCTCTAAGCAGTAGCAGTCTTGTATGAACATCTGTAGGTATATTTCTATTATTATATATTTCTGTTTCCAGTTTTTTTAATTTCCTCATCTAATGTCTTCATTTCAAGTCGTGTAGCCTTTTTCTTGGAACTAGTGAAGGAAATGATTTGGCCCCTGATAAAGGCTTTGAAAGCCTCCCACCTTGTGCTAGCAGAAGTCTGGGACTTGTTACATTCAAAATACATGTCAATCTGCTTATCTAAGAAATCTATGAATGTAGGATCCGCAAGCCACCCGGGTTGAAAACGCCATCTCGGGGGGTCGCACACTAAGTTATTATCTTCATAGGTCAAGGATACTGCAGCGTGGTCAGACAGAACTATACTACTATAATGACATTCATCTATTTTGGAGACAAGTAGCGCTGAAACCAAAAAGTAGTCCATGCGTGAGTGAGTTCTATGAGTACCGGAATAGCAAGAATATTCTACTGCGTTCGGTTTACCATGCCTCCAAACATCAAACAGATTCAGTTCCTTCATAAAATGGTGTATCGTCTTTCTGGACTTACTGTGGGTATCATCTAAACCAGTTGACCTGTCTTTTGAAGGATCTAACGTACAGTTAAAGTCACCAGCTATTATGTATTTCCCAGGATGATTTGAAGCAGTCAAAAACAGACTATTATAGAATTTAGAGTCATCTTCATTGGGGCCGTAAACATTTATCAAAGTTAAGGTTTCAGATAATAACCTACCCTGGACTATAATATACCTCCCTGCAGGGTCCTTAACTACATGCTGTACCCGTAATGGAACCGATTTATGAATTAGTATCATAACCCCTCTAGCATGAGTGGTGTAAGGAGCAGACAACACTTGACCCTGCCATCGTCTTGCTATTTTGGGAACGTCCTCATCCACCATGTGTGTTTCTTGTAAAAAAACGATTTTTGATTTCAAGGATTTTATCCTGCTCATTACCTGCTTCACCTTTGTGAGTTTGATCAAACCCCTACAATTCCAAGAAGTAAATTTTACCTTGCAACTCTCTAACATTGATTCCGGTATGTTATATTAGGAACCGTAGTGAAGAAGTACTTTGACAAACCACACCCACTGATGAAAGAATAAATAATAAAATGAAACCACTAAAACCCACCTCAACCCCATACGAACCTAAAGTCCAGGAACTCTGGACATCCCCTCCCATCCCACGTTTAACTACCGCTAAAACGAGTTTCTCTACCTTTTCTTTTCTTCTGGCTCCAGCTCGCTATCTTACTTTTTCTAAATACTAATCACACATAACATCAGTAATGAACTGTGCAACGCTTACAACATGTAGGCATATATAACATTAACCACCCGAACACATACACCAACCTGGAACCCGTGCATGCAGACTGGAAGGCGAGGAGAGGGAAAAGTCTGTAGCTTGGTCACAAGAGTCCGCGATGCATTGGGCCTTCCTTCCTCCGACAGGCGCATAAACCGATGATGACTCTGTCCCTTAGGCCTAGGCCTACTTGGATGTGCCCATGTCATTTCGGCTGGTGCTTGGACATTGTCTCTCATTCAGGGTTAAGGGCATTCCACAAAAGCTGAATAGTCTAGCTATAAACCAGACTCCGTCCTGTCCAGGTAGAAAAATAAAGCCTTGTGGAGTTAGAAAACAACGAGACAGGAGACGTGAGAGTAGACGTAGTCGAGGTAGTTTACTAGCTCCAACTTTGCATGTCATACGTTCGACAACGACACTGAACTGACTGTGAACCGGAAGCGGAAGTGCATTATCTGACCCCTCGCCTCTTCCCTTAAAGGTACACCGTCCTCTTAGGTGAATGTCTCTCTATATATATATGTGGGTCACCACACAGGCCCCCCCAGAATTCACCTAAACAAAACAATGCAAAACAGCAAAAGTGCAAGTCATGAACATAAAAATAGACTCTACAACAGAACAGTCAATGACATAGTGCAAAGTCACGGGGAAAACAGGTGACGAGTTGGGGGGCGGACCCTACGGCCATAACGGCTGCGCTTCACAGGAGGGGAAATAGATGGGGCCGAAACCCGGGCCATAGGCGGGGCCGAAGCAGGAACAGAGGCAGGTGCCGGGGCCGACCTAGGAGGGCGCCCCCGCCGCGGGGGTAGGGCCAATTGCATTGGCTCCCCAATGTCCAAGTGAGCGGGCTTGAGACGGTCTATAGCGACCCGCTCCGGCCTGCCCCCCATGTCCACCACAAAGTTCTTATCCCCCGCCTCCAGGACACGGAAGGGCCCGTCGTATGGGGGCTGCAGCGGGGACCGATGGCTGTCGTGCCTAATGAAGACGTACCTCGCCGATGGCAGATCCTTGGGGACGTAGGACAGGGGGAAGCAGTGTTGAGACATCGGAACGGGAGCGAAGGCACCGGCAGCGCTCCGGGACGCACTGAGGTGAGAGGCGGCCGACCAGGGAGCCGTAGCATCCGGAAGAAACTCCCCCGGAACCCGCAGGGGCTGGCCATACACCAGCTCAGCGGAGGAGGTCTGGAGGTCTTCCTTCGGGGCCGAACGCAGGCCGAGCATGACCCACGGGAGCCGGTCCATCCAGTCGCAGCCAGTGAGGCTTGCCCGCAGAGCGGCTTTCATGTCCCGATGGAACCGCTCACAAAGTCCGTTGCTCTGCGGGTTGTACGCCGTAGTGCGGTGGATCTTCATCCCCAGGTGCTCAGCGACCGCCGTCCAGAGCTCCGAGGTAAACTGGGAGCCCCAGTCGCTCGTGATGTCACCAGGCGTGCCGAAACGGGCCACCCAGCAGCCGATGAACGCCCGCGCTACCTCTGCTGCCGTCGTGGAGGACAAGGGAATAGCCTCTGGCCACCTGGTGGCCCTGTCCACAATAGTGAGGAGGAACGTATAACCACGGGAGGGGGGCAGGGGACCCACCAGGTCAACATTGACGTGGTCAAACCGCCTCTCTGGAACCACAAACGGCGCCAAAGGGGCCTTGGTATGGCGGTGCACCTTGGCGCGTTGGCACGCCACACACGAGCCGGCCCAGGCTCTAACATCCTTACGGAGCCCAGGCCAAACGAACTTGACGCTCACCAGCTTGGTCGAGGCCTTCACTCCCGGGTGGGAAAGGCCATGGACGGTGTCGAAAACTCGGCGCCGCCAGGAAGTAGGCACCAGGGGGCGCGGTTGACCGGTGGAGATGTCACAGAGGAGGGTGGTGTTGGCCGCGTCGAACGTCACTTCCTCCAGCCGTAGCGCCGTAGGGGTCGACCGGTAGTCTTGAACGGTCGCGTCCTTGGCTTGGTCCGCTGCCATAGCGGCGTAGTCGAGTCCCAAGTGAACGGCGTTAACAACTGCCCGTGAAAGGCAGTCGGCGACGAAGTTATCCTTGCCCGACACGTGTTGTATGTCCGTGGTAAACTCGGATACCGCCGCGAGATGGCGCTGCTGACGCCCAGACCACGGTTCTGAGGTTTTGGCCATACAGAACGTCAGCGGTTTGTGGTCCACGAAAGCGGTGAACTGTCGGCCCTCCAATAGGAACCTAAAGTGTCTGGTTGCGAGGAAGAGACCCAGTAGTTCCCTATCAAAGGTGCTGTATTTGCGCTCGCTCTCACGGAGTTGTTTACTGAAGAACGCCAACGGCTGCCAGCCCCCCTCCACCCACTGCTCACACACGGCCCCCACGGCGTAGTCGGAGGCATCCGTTGTAAGGGCTATGGGGGCGGCAGGCGACGGGTGAGCTAGCAGCGCAGCGTTGGCCAGCGCAGTCTTGGCGGCCACAAAAGCCTCGTCCATCCCCGAAGACCAGTCCAGCTCGTCCTTAGACTTCTTACCCCGCAGGGCCTCATACAGGGGACGCATGATGTGGGCGGCACGGGGCAGGAAACGGTTATAAAAGTTCACCATGCCCAGGAATTCCTGCAGCGACTGTACAGTGCGGGGGCGGGGGAACATGGTGACAGCCTCAACCCTGGCAGGGAGGGGAACAGCCCCCTGTGGAGTGATGTGGTGCCCGAGGAAGGTGATGGACGACTCCCCGAACTGACACTTAGCTGGGTTGATGATGAGGCCGTGTTCGCTGAGCCTGTCGAACAGCTGTGTGAGGTGCGTCATGTGTTCCTCCGCCGACGCGCTGGCCACGAGGATGTCGTCTAAGTACACAAACAAAAATGGCATGTCACGGAGCACAGAATCCATAAGGCGCTGAAACGTCTGCGCCGCCCCTTTAAGGCCGAAAGGCATACGTAAAAACTCAAAGAGCCCAAAGGGTGTGATGACAGCCGTTTTTGGGACATCCAGTGGGTGGACCGGCACTTGGTGATACCCCCGCACTAAGTCGATTTTGGAATAGATGGCAGCGCCCGCCAGGTGGGTAGAGAAATCTTGTATGTGCGGTATGGGGTATCGGTTGGGTGTCGTGGCATTGTTTAGGCGACGGTAGTCCCCGCACGGGCGCCAACCCCCGTCGGCCTTAGTAACCATGTGAAGAGGGGAAGCCCATGGGCTGTTAGAACGGCGGACAATGCCGAGGCGCTCCATAGTCGAAAACTCCTCCCTGGCTATTGCAAGCTTGGCCGAGTCGAGGCGTCGGGCCCGGGCGTAAACTGGGGGGCCCACTGTGGTGATATGATGTTCCACGCCGTGCTTGGCCACCGCCGAGGAGAAGGTGGGTGTGGTGAGCTCGGGGAAATTTGCGAGCAGGCGTTGATATGGATCCCCGGTGGAGAGTGTGTTAGCGAGGCACAGCGCTCCAGCGCCCCCAAGCGTGCAGGGGTATGACGCAAAAGAGACGGCATCAATCACGCGACAGTTTTTAACATCCACCAGCAGGTTGAAAGCACAGAGGAAATCCGCATCTAGGAGCGGGGTGGATACAGCAGCCATCACAAAGTCCCAGCCGAAACGTCGTCCGCCAAAACACACGTCCACATGTCTGATACCGTACGTCCGAATGGACGTGCCGTTGGCGGCGTCCATCTGGGGGCCGTGACTGTCGGTCATCGTGTCCACAGCTTGTGCTGGTAGTATGCTGCGTTGAGCGCCAGAGTCAACCAGCAGCCGTCGGCCCGACAAGGAGTCTCTGATGAACAACAGCTTGCAGTCACGGCCGGCGCCCATAGCCGTTAACGAGCGCCGGCCTTGGCGTTTCCCTGAACCCTGTAATTGCAGGGTTTGCGACACCGTTTTGCTTTTGCCCCAAACCTGGCATGGTAATAACAGAGCCCGTCGTCAGGTTGGCGGCGGGCTGTCACCGCAGCCGCGGTGTCCATATAGTCGTACACAGGTGGTGGTGGGGCGGTCTGGTGGGGTAGCAGGGCATGCACAAACTGTTGCCGGTTGGCCAGGAAAACCCTGTCTGCTTCAGCAGCCAGAGAACGGTAGTCCTTGGAGGCGGCGAGAGGAGAACTGGCCAGTGCTGTGCGTACAGGTGCGGGGAGCTGCCTCAGAAAAATGTGTGTGAAAAGAAAGGCCGGATCAGCCGATCCCAGCACAGACAGCATTTTTTCCATTAACTCAGACGGGTTGCCGTCGCCGAGGCCATTCAGGGACAGTAAACGGTCTGCCTTCTCCAGCTCCGACAGTTCAAATAGTTTCAGGAGGAATGTCTTTATAGCATCGTACTTGCCAGCAGCTGGCGGAGCTTCCAACAGTGTCATTGCTCGCGCCGTTGTCGATGCGTCTAACGCCGCCACTACGTGGAAGTACCGCGTTGCATCCTGCGTTATCCCTCTCAGCTGGAACTGGGCTTCTACATGTTGAAACCACGGCCGTGGATTATGCTGCCAAAAGTCGGGTAGCTTCACAGTAGCGGTGTAAATGCTAGCGTTAGCAATAGCCATGTTGTTAGCACCGGCGTCTTCGTTGTCAGACATACTCGTATTAGTAGTTCGATCACGTCGGGGTCACCAATGTGGAGTTAGAAAACAACGAGACAGGAGACGTGAGAGTAGACGTAGTCGAGGTAGTTTACTAGCTCCAACTTTGCATGTCATACGTTCGACAACGACACTGAACTGACTGTGAACCGGAAGCGAAAGTGCATTATCTGACCCCTCGCCTCTTCCCTTAAAGGTACACCGTCCTCTTAGGTGAATGTCTCTCGATATATAGATGTTGGTCACCACAGCCTAAACAAAAACAAAATGGCGACAGCCCGAACACGTAGCTACAGATCTTTCGTGTAAATGGAAATAAAATAAAATAAAGTGGGCTTAATAGCCTACTGCATCGGTCCTTATCCGAGGGATTGAATAAACCTCTCCACTTCTGCTGGGGTTTGAAAGGTGTGGGGTCTCTCGTCGTGTGTTACCAGGAGCCGGGCTGGAAAGATGATGCTGTGCTTGTGGATCCCCCGGTCTCTCAGCTTCTTCCGGACCGGATCGTAGTCGCGCTGCATCTTGTGCACCCCAGCAGCGAGGTCGATGTGAAAACGGACCGGCGTGTTCTTGTAAAGGACCTGTCCCTTGGTTTTGGCTGCCTTTAGTACTCGCTCCCTATCCTTAAAGTTCATGAACCTCATGATCAATGTCCTTGGACGACCCGTGTGAGAGTCTACTGGAGTGCCGATTCTATGAGCCCGCTCCACTACCAAGCCCTCCCGCGGATCCATGTTCAGAGCCTCCGGCAACCACTTCTCCAAAAATGCAGGTGCATCCTTGCCCTCTTCTTTCTCCGGTAGGCCCACCAACCTTACGTTATTTCGCCGACTCCTGCATTCCAAGTCATCCACTTTGTCAGTAAGGCTTTTGACGGTGCTTTCCAGCGTGCTAACTCGGGGTGTTAGCTTCTTAACGTCGTCCTCCACGTCAGAAATCCGTTGTTCAGCCTGTTCCATGCGACCCATGCATTCCTGTATTTGTTTCTTTACATCCGCAATTGTCGCTTGCACTCCATCAATTTTCTTGTAAAGTCCACTTTTCAAAGACTGTATGGCTTTCATGATATCTTGGTTGCTATTCTTATCTGTGTCTAACATTTCGTCATCTTCTTCCTCGTGGTCGTCTTCTTCTTTAGCCACATTTTCAACCTGCATGGCGTCGCTAACCTTCTCAGCCTCTTCCTCGTGTCGCGATTTCCTTTTCTCCTTCTCTTCTTCTCTCTTTGCCTTTTCTTTCGGGTTTTTCCCTGACATTTTAGTTCTGGGTACTCTTATACACTTATTGCGTGACTTTAGACAAGATTCGGATTAGTATTGTAGGATTAATTTACACGGTAGCTGCAGAGCTTGAGATGTGCGACCTCCTAGTCCCTCGCCATAACCGGAAGTCTGGTGTAATGTATTTATGTATTACTACATTAATACGATTATAGGACAGATTATGAATGATGTACCTTATGGATACTCTCGAGCCAGGGCCCTCTTCAAGCAAGGCAGCCAGAGAAGAGAGCAGAGGTAAAGAGGCAGAGGCAGAAGAATAGGCAAAGGACAGTGACAGCAGCACAAATGAGGAGGAGGAAGAGGTTCCATGATGAGACCTCCGAAAAAACAGGTCAGGAGGACAGGCCAGAAACAACATTTCGTAACACTGTTTTTCATTCCCATGGACCAGATAATAAATAAGTTGGACACTCGGTTCCAAACCACAGCAAATATTGTCGAAGAATTTGCGGCCATACTTAAAGTTGGGCAGTTGAGTGACAGTAACATTGCTTCTGTGTCAGCCACTGATAATGAGGTACACAAAGGACCTCACACCTCGGTTTGAGAGTGAAATCAGGCATCTTAATACAATATTTTCTGCCACTTTCCCCCCTGACTGTACCTCTCTTGCTCCCCTGAATGCAATCTATAAAATGCAACTCCAGACCATTTTTGGAGAGGTTTGCATTGCTCTTAGGATATTTTGCACTCTCCTGGTTACCGTTGCCGGCGGAGCAGGCACGTAGCCAGGTAGGTGGTTTTCGTGTCTGAACCCCCCCCCCCCGAAACCCCACGGCCCGTCTGAAATGGCACCAATAATTATTTAGTTATCGTTTTGATTATTTGTCACCGCCCCTCTAGCCTACTCATACGCTGCATCTATCGTGACTGACAGGCGTTAAACCTGTCAGTTAATTTGTTTCCAAACATGATGTATCTTATTGGTCTGTTTCGTAAAACAAATAAAATCACACGCTTTTGATTGGCTCAGGGGTCTGGCGAGTCAGCTAAGCAACCTGCCACTGGTTATGCTAGCTAAATGGTCGATCTATAGTTTGCTTTTCAAAAGCAATGGAGCCGCCGAAAGCTACCTGTAAATCAGGCAAGAGCAGTAAAGTTAATATTCGTAAAATCAGTGATTTTTTTGTTTCAACGTGTCCCGACTCAAAAAGAAAACAAAGAACATTACAGATGATCTGGTCACTAACGTTACCGATTTTCCGGAGCAAGTGTTAGCAGACCCACTGCCCTCCTCCTCGGAAACGGAGCCAGAGTTAGCAGACCCGCCGTCCTCTACCTCGGAAACGTTTTCACACGACTTTGTGGATTATATTGGTGGGAAAATATCAGACGAACAGAGAAGAGAAATATACTCACTGGACTGGATGGCCAATATCGGACAAACATTCCCTACAAAACTAGGAGGTAAACTACGTTTCCAACGTCATTGGATTGACCAGTTTAGCTGGCTAGGATACTCAACAAGGTCCGACGGTTGTTTTTGTAAGCACTGTGTTGCGTTTGCAGTCGAGCATGTGGGCAAGGGAGGGCACAGAAAAGCTGGCAAGCTAATTAATGTCCACTTCTCAGACTGGAAACATGCTTTAGAGACGTTCAAAGACCATGCACAAAAGGCATATCACAAGGATGCATGTTTGGAAGCGGACAATTTCCAAATGGTTCTCAACAATAAAATTGATACAATTTCACCGAGGCTAGATTCTGAGAGAAAAAAGCGAGTCCAAGAAAACTGAGAAAAACTCAAAAGCATCATTGCAACGTTGATTTTTTTGCGGTCGCCAAGAACTCGCCCTGAGAGGTGATATTGATTCAGGACCAGTAACATTGAATGAGCCAACTTACAATGACGGAAATTTCAGGGCTTTACTCAGGTTTAGGGCTACATCTGGCGACACAGTACTGTTACAACACTTGAGTAAATGTGCAGCAAACGCTAGCTACTGCAGTCCTGATGTACAAAATGAAATAATCAGCATAATTGGAGATGTGATAACAAACAAACTGGTGCAGAAAGTAAACTCCGCGCAGTGTTTCGCTGTGTTGGCAGATGAAATGAAAGATGTTTCAGGGCGGGAGCAGCTTTCTGTCTGTGTCAGATACGTGAACCAGCATGACAGCCAATATAGCATCAGAGAGGATTTTTTGTCCTTTGTTGATATCGAGAAGTTAACCGGGGAGGCAATCGCCAATTCAATCGAAAGTCAGTTGACAAATGCAGGCGTTGATTTACATTTTTTACGTGGTCAGGGATACGACGGCGCATCTGCCATGAGTGTCCGTTTAAATGGTGGCCAAGCTAAAATCAAAGAGAAGCACAAGCAAGCAGTTGATGTGCACTGTGCCAGCCACAGTTTGAATTTGGTCCTAAACAAGTGCTGCACTGTACAAATGGTGCGAAATTGCTTTGGAATTGTCTCGGAAATCTGCACTTTTTTCCATGATTCGGCTTTGCGGTCTGCCAGTCTGCGACACGAGACGGAACGTCTTTTACCCGACTGCAAGAAAACGCGACTGACGAAGTTGTGTGAAACGAGATGGGTCGAACGCCACGACGCAATATTTACATACAACGAGCTTTTAGACCCTGTGCGATCCAGCCTGCAGAAAATCAGTGAAACCTTCACAGGAGACACATCTGTCAAAGCCACTCAGCTCTTTAATTCAATTGACAATGCAGAATTCATGCTGTCCATGAATGTGAGTGAGAAGATGCTTGCAAAAACCTACCACCTGTCCACCTTCCTTCAGAAGGAAAATTGTGACTTGGTGAGTTGCGTTTCAGCTGCCGATGCTGTTATTAAGCAGGTAGATGAGATGAGGGCTAACTCTGAGATGGAGTTCATGCAGATTTTCCAAAAGACCTCTTCCCAAGCAGCCAAGTATGGGGTGGAATTTCGACCACGAAGAGGCATGGACTGCAATGAGGATCCATTGAAGGCCTGTGAAAATCACTACCGGCAAAAGCTTTTCATAGTCGTGCTTGACTTTTATTCATCACAGATGAAGGAACGCTTCAGCAAACACAGAAATGTGATCTCCAACCTATGCTCCTTACTGCCATCTAAGGTCAGTATGCTGAACGACAGCTCCGCTCAAGCGCTCTCCAACCTGTATCCTGATGAAGTGTCACCACATCTGGAAGTTGTAAAGTCAGAAATTGACACCTGGCGGGATAAATGGAAAGATGCAACTTATGTTCCACAAAATGCCATTGAGGCATTAAATGCCTGTAACAATGAGTTGTTTCCAAGCATCTTCAAGCTTCTCCGCGTTTTGACCACGCTTCCTGTCACCAGTACCCATGTCGAGAGAAGTTTTTCCCCTCTGGGAAGGATCAAGGACAAAATGCGCAGTACAATGACGGAAAGACGGCTTAATGGACTGACATTGCTCTCGGAGCACAGAGACATTGTGGTGACGCCGGAAGAGGTACTGGACATCTTTTGCAGACAAAAAAGACGATTGGACCTGCTTTTATAAGGTAAGACCCACTTTTATTTATTAATGCATTGATGATTATCTATGGGCCATTAATACGCTGACATTTACCGTACGGTTGGGTATTAGGCTATAGTATACAGTGTGGGAATTTTATTTACCGGTAGCTTTCGGCAGTGTTTCCCGCCCCCCCCCCCCCCCCAAAAAATATGTTTCTGGCTACGGGCCTTCGGCGGAGAAAAAGGTGTTTAGCAAACTGAAACTGATCAAGCGCTATCTGAGATCAACAATGTCTCAATGAGAGTTTGAACAACTTTGCAATACTGTCAATCGAAAGCAAGTTGGCTTTATCACTTAACTTCAGCGATTTGAATCACAATTTTGCTAGCAAGAGGGCCCGGCGTTTGGCTTTTGGCATTTAAGTCATGGGCTGGGGGAATAAAGTTTAGTTTCACAGCTATAGGCCTACTGTAACAACTGCCCCGGCGTTGTTACATTGTAATAACCCACGTCTTGGCCGTTGCTGATTACATTGTAAACTAGAGATAAACCAGGCCAGGAATAGACGATTTCGGAGAACGTAAAGTAGGCTAAAGCTTTATAACGCATTTCCTCACCTTCGACACTGTGGATTAGTATTTCCAAGACCATGCAGCCAAAGCTGTATGGTAAACCAACAGCCATGGACTCCACATAGTTTTATAGTAGTGTTTCTGTTATTTAGATAAAAATACTACCCCATTGAATCTATATTTTTACTTTTTGTATGATTGTACTTTTTGTCCTTGTGTTTAAATCTTCATTTAATTTAATAAGTTGATGAATGTTGAGGTTTTTTTTTTTTTTTACTGAATTGTTGATCAAGTTGGGCGGTTGAGTATTTGCTGTGTTCTATTAAATTTACAAAAGATAGCCTTCGGGGGTAGGTGGGTGGGGGGATGGGGGGCAATATTATATTCTTTCATGGGGCCCAGAATCTCTTGCGGCGCCCCTGGGTCGGACCCTTTAGTCGACCGGTTAACGTTGTCGCCCGTGGTGCGGGAGATCCGGGTTCACGTCCTGGCTGCAGCGGTTCCCGGACTGCCCCCCGAATTCGCTGCAATATCATATTGTTTCCTTGCGACCCGGTGGTCGGGGACCCCTGCTTTAGTCAATCTGACTAAAAGGTCAGCCCCCATCTTATGGTGGCTGGGAAATTGTCTCTCATTCTGCTACATAGTCCCTCTACATGGCGCCGTGAATCGGCATTGTCTGCCCAGTTATAACGGGCAGACAAGGCCATTCTAACTGGGCAGTTATAAGGGCATATAGGGGTCATCCTCGGCTGTACCCGCCTGGTGTGGAGGTGGGGCGGTCACTGGGCTCCGCATGACGGGCTCTGCTGCTGTGGCCAGCTGTTCTCGGGCCTCTTGATATAGACGGGCAGGCTGCCGTCGGTCTGTGGCAGGGTGCTGCTTGTCTGCAGATCTCTGATGAGTGGCTGAGACGGGGAGGAGAGCCAGGTCCTCCTGTGAAAGCTGAGGACAGTCCCTCCCCCTTTGCATCTCTTCTCACTATTCTTTTGCCTATTTCTTTTCTTTGCCTCCACTTTCCACATCATGAACGCTTTCCAATCTACTTAACTAGGCCAGAAAACAAGTACTGTATATTCAGCAGAATGCAAAGTAGAATATACAGGAATATGTAAGGAGCGTGAAGACCTCATTCGTCGTCAAGATATTCAGTATAAAAGAAAACTTCATATACCGTATTCTGCTGAGATCTATTTTTGAATGGCCATTGCCAATTCAAAGGCCAGTGGTTTTACCAAGCTAGTTGGTCTGCTACATCAGCGCGGTTTGCCACAAAAGAATGCCAGAAAGTTAGCACAATTACAGGAAAGAATCCGGAAGTTGCAATAACACCCATCTGCTACCCCAAGCAGATGAAAACAAAAACTCAAAATAGCTTTGGCCGTTTCTCCCTATCTAGCTGAGTTAGATTTATAGGTATAGTGATTTCATTGCGTGGAACTTGCTGTAAAAATGGTGCAAATCTTTTGAAGCAAAGTCTGTCGGCAAAATTTAAAATGTTTATTAAATGGCAGAAGGGTGTCCCGATAAGGGGAATGTCTACTCGATTTTCTTTCCTTCCACATAGCCGAGTGAATGAAATGAGGGAAAAAAATTTACGAGACCACAAACGGGTCAACTTCATGCAGGCTCATATTGGACCATATTTCATTGCAAGCCCTCATTGCGAGATTTCTGTGCACTATTTTCCTGAGCTACAAGTATGGACTTTTTAATGTCATTTTCCTACATTCAAACTTATTCAAAGCATGTAGTCACTGCTGATGACTAAATTCCTTGAATGTCTGTGCGAATTCACATTTGCAGTGGCCTCACCCAGTACCGGTGTGGGAAGATGGCAGCGCAAACTTATGCCTGCGGCGGCCTCACCCAGCACCGTCCATGTGGTGACTTTGTCCACATCTGCGTCAACGTTTGTGTTTTAGTTTGATGGCTGGGAGAGCTGGCGTTGGATCGGCTGGGAGAGCTTGGTCTGCTGCATCCTGTGGGCCCAGGGGCCACGGCCCTGCCTGGAGCCACAACCAAGGAGGAAACACCGAGGGCGGTCTGACAGGACCCGGAAGTGGGGCAGGCTAAGCTAGCTGCTAGCCCATGCAGACTGGCAGTTCCGATAACACCAAGGGCGGTCAGGCTGTGGCCTCGCCTAGCGTTGACTGTGTTTTTGGTGTCGTCATGTGGAGTGAGTGGGACGTGTGTCGAAAGTGTCTGGCTGGGAGAGCTGGCATTGGATCGACTGGGGGAGCCTGTCCTGCTGCTGCCTGGAGCTGCGTCCGAGGAGGAAACACCGAGGGCGGTCTGACAGGACACGGAAGAGTCTAGCTGTAGTCTAGCTAAGTGCTAGCCCATGCAGACCGGCTGTTCCGACAGTCATCCTGGCGTTCGCTCTCTTGGACAATTAATTTTTTTTTAATATATGTTGGATATGTGTTTTTGCAGTTTTTTTTTTTTACTTGTGTTGTTGTCTTTGTGTTGCACTTGTGTGGGCTGGGAGAAACGATATTTCGTGTCATTTCATGTGCGCAGGAGCATGGAATGAAATTACAAATAAATGTCCCTGATTCCTGGTTCTTGAGGATGGAGACTATCTTTGATAAACACACACAATTTAATTTGGCTAACGGCGGATTAATTTATTTTCTGTCTGTTTCCCCCCTAGCCCCGACTACTGTTCCACAGCTCTGGAGAACAATCGAACCCGCAGAAGCGTCTAATCAGAGACACGTGACTCTACTGTGGAAGGTTAGAAATAGTCAGCCCGAGTTGTTTTTAGTTGGATTTAAGCACTCAAAGGCAATAACCACAAAAGTGTGAGCATGTTAAAAACCCTGAGAATAACCCCAAAAGTCAGACTTGTCTCTAGTGTGGTCCAAACTTGTAACTGGATCACAGTTATCTTTTAAATTGTGACTTATTACCGACACATCATTAGCATGTATAAAAGAAAATGAGAATGAATATTCTCTTATAGGTCAAGCCATATTCTAAGTGCTTATTTTTGATTAGGCCAATAACAGTGAAGACTGTTTGGTCATTGGTTGGGTGTGGAGGTTGAGGAGAGCCTGGAGAGGTGGAGGTATGCACTCGAGAGAAGAGGAATGAAAGTCAGTAGGAGCAAGACCGAATACCTATGTGTGAATAAGAGGGAGGACAGTGGCATGCAAGAAGTAGAGGTAATGAAGGCATATGCGTTTAAATACTTGGGGTCAACTGTCCAAAGTAAGGGAGAGTGCAGGAGAGAGGTGAAGAAGGGAGTGCAGGCAGGGTGGAGTGGGTGGAGTAGAGTGTCAGGAGTGATTTGCGACAGAAGGGTACCAGCAAGAGTTAAAGGGAAGGTTTACAAGATGGTAGTGAGACCAGCTATGTTGTATGATTGGAGACAGTGGTACTGATGAAAAGACAGGAGGTGGAGCTGGAGGTGGCAGAGTTGAAGATGCTAAGATTTTCATTGGGAGTGACAAAGGACAGGATTAGGAATGAGTATATTAGAGGGACAGCTCAGGTTGGACGGTTTGGAGACAAAGCAAGAGAGACAAGATTGAGATGGCTTGGACATGTGTGGAGGAGAGATGCTGGGTATATTGGGAGAAGGATGCTGAATATGGAGCTGCCAGGGAAGAGGAGAAGGGGAAGGCCAAAGAGGAGGTTTATGGATGTGGTGCGGGAGGACATGCAGGTGGCTGGTGTGGCAGAGGAAGATGCAGAGGACAGGAAGTGATGGAAACGGATGACCCGCTGTGGCGACCCCTAGCTGCCAAAACTAGTAGTAGTAGTAGTAGTAGTAGTAGTAGTAGTAGTAGTAGTAGTAGTAGTAGGTCATTGGTTGGGTGCGAAACCTTTCACTTGACGTTGAAGTCTATATTACCTTTCATCCAACCGAGCAGTGTTCTTGTTAATCTGAATGGCAACATCGTTATTGATATTTTGTCCCCATCCAGTCTCCTTCAAAGAGTCAAACAGCTTGCACCAGCTTGTGGTTTAATGCGTCCTGCCGATCGGAGAGATCCCACAATGCACCGCAAGCCTGGAGCTGCCTGAATTTGACAGACAATCGCTGTTGGTTGGCGCTGCCCACAGAACGCGTTGCCTGCTCCCTGACCATGGCCAACTCCGCGGGTTCCTCCCCTCCAGGCTGGCTTTCTGTCCCGGCACCCACAGACGCAGGTGAAAAGTTGCAACCTGAAAATGCAGAAGTAAATATGTTTAAAAAAAAAACATGCATGATTTTGTTACAGCAAAAAAAAAAAAAGTAGAAAAAAGTTTTAAGGTGACTGCACTTAATGACTGGAAAGAGCCTGTTTTATACACACCGTATGACTTGTTATGGTAATAAGATGAACAGAAAACACCAGTTACTGGGATGGGGGTGGGAGGTGGGAGGTCCCTGAATACACTTAGAGATTGAAAACATCTTTTTTTTTGGGTGGGGGGGTTCCCCCCGGGGGGTTCCCCCCCTTTTTTTTGGTCCCAATTGTACTTGGCCAATTATCCCACTCTTCCGAGCTGTCCCAGTCGCTGCTCCACCCCCTCTGCCGATCCAGGGAGGGCTGCAGACTACCACATGGATTATGGACTTTCTCACTCACAGACCACAAAATGTCGGGATAACCATACATCTTCAACCCTCCTCCTGAACACAGGTGTGCCGCAGGGCTGTGTGCTCAGCCCAGCCCTCTTCACCCTTTTCACCCTCGATTGTACCCCGGCCCGTTCACTCCTCCAACACTATAGACCCTTTTATGACCTACGTCACGCATAGTTAGCGCGCGCATTTTGGCAGCAAAAGAGGCACCTTCTCCATCTCCAATCAATGCAGAGTGCAAGTGAGTTTTTGATCGATTGATATTTACATTTTTAAAATGTCAACTTGTTGTGTTGTGGGTTGCCAGAACAGGTCTGGCAAAACTGAAGGTGTTAATTTCTAACGCATTCCACCGGGGAAAAGACCGCTCAATAGACCCTTTTATGACCTACGTCACGCATGGTATGCGCACGCATTTTGGCATCAAAATCACGTGATCACGGTTTACCAACTGTAAAAGGGTTTATAGTGAAGTTTGCTGATGACACCACTATAGTGGGACTCATAACCAGCAACGAGGAGACACGCTACAGAGAGGAGGTCCAACATCTGGCTGGGTGGTGGTCAGACAATAACCTGCTCCTGAACACCAGTATAACAAAGGAAATTATTGTGGACTTTAGGAGTTCCAGGAAGACCACCCCACCCCCACTGCACATAAACGGTGAAGAGGTGAATACTGTGGATAACATCAAATTCCTGGGAATCCACGTAACCAAAGAACTCACATGGTCACGCAACACCTCCCACCTGGTGAAGAAAGCGCCACAGAGGCTCTTCTTCCTCAGGAAACTTAAACAAGCCGGTCTTCCCTCTCATCTGCTGGTCAGCTTTTACAGAAGCACAAGAGGAAGCATCCTCTTTCGGTGCGTCACAGTGTGGTGTGCCAGCTGCACAGCAGAGAACAGGAAGGATTTGGCCTGGGTGGTAAAGACAGCACAGAGGATTGTGGGAGCTGTGCTCCCGGACCTGGGTGCTGTGTATGCTGGCACAACACACCCATGTCACTGTCTGTTTGTTCCCTCGCCATCGAGGAAAAGATACCGCACCATCGAAACCCGGACTAACAGGCTGAGGAATAGCTTCTTCCCCAGAGCTGTAGCCTCCACTCCCCCACCCCACCCCCCACACACACACCGCTTCCTATAGCTGCGGAGGACCCACTGCTACTAAAGCCGCTGCAATATGGACAACTATGTGCAATAATCCCATGCACTATTTTGACCTTATTTTTTACTACCTCACTTATTTATATACTAAATGTTGTTTGTGCTTGTTTTTATCTTGTTTTTTTTTAATCATTTACCTTGTCTGGTGCTGCCGGTCTGAGAGTCACCAAATGTAATTTCGTTGTGTGCGCACAATGAATGATAAAGTGTCTTATCTGATCTTATGTGGAGTCGCCAGCCGCTTCTTTTCACCTGACAGTGAGGAGTTTCACCAGGGGGACGTAGCGCGTGGGAGGATCACGCCATTCCCCCCAGTTCCCCCTCCCCTCAAACAGGCGCCCTGACCGACCAGAGGAAGAGCTAGTGCAATGACCAGGACACATACCCACATCCGGCTTCCCACCTGGAGACACGGTCAATTGTGTCTGTAGGGACGTCCGACCAAGCCGGAGGTAACGCGGGGATTCGAACCGGTGATCCCCACGTTGGTAGGTAATGGAGTAGACCGCAACGCTACCTAGATGCCCTGAAAACATATTTTGAACCAGTGGCGGCTGGCCAGTACAGGGCGCTGGGGCGCCGCCCCCTTCAAATATCAAGAGATGAAAATCTACTTCAACATGTTGAATATAAGGCAAATAATGATGAAATAAAAGTGTGTTCAGTCTGTGAGCGCCTGTCAGCAGCATTAAATATTGGTTGAAATTGTGTTTGGTTGATTTCTGTCTGAATACATATACTTCCTGGGTGAGGGGCGCCGGCCAAACGATACCTTATGTAAGCCCTCAAACTTGTGGCGAGCAGGTGACCTGAGACTGCTCGCTGATTGGTTTCTTCAGCTTTTCCATGGGGCGCAGTTCTGTGGCGCCCCAGACACTCCCACTTTTATTGGCAGCGAATTGGTATTGTTTTAATGTTTTTTGATCTGATGTGATTGGACAACTCTCGTGGCTGTCAATCATGTTCACACCCACCACCACGCCTCGTCTCGACTGTCAATCATCCACCGTCTACCAACCCTGATAAAATCTGTAGGCAACATTGTGCTTCTTGATGACTCTGCGACTGTGTGGACATTAAAGCAGTCATTTTAGCCTCAACATGTGTTAGAAGACTAGACTAATACTTTATGTCTATCTGCGCAGATGAAGTAGATTATTAAACCGTTATAAAGAATCGTACTGACTACCGAACTTCTGATGGAGGGAAAAATGCAGCCTCCGTTTATTCGGTAGTTTGGGGAGATGAAGAAAAAATGAACGGCGTCTCAGTGACGTAATCAATCCGCGCATGCAAGCGCAACACCGCCCACTTGTGGACAAACAAAGTCGTAAACAAAATAATAGTACACAGTAACACATAGTCATACAAATACGCTGGTGTCATATCTCAACACTCCCACTTATGAATCATGAGCTTACTGTATACCTTTTCTTATTCATAGAACAAAAATAAAAATAAAACTTGGTATAACCCATACCACTCACATTTCACACACCAAACATTGCCTTAGCAAATGTGTTCAGTTTTACCTTGGATGCGGGCTTCGTCATTACATACGCAACCATTTCGTCTGTAGGGCAATACACCAATGACATCCTTTCTTCTCTTATGGTAGACCTTATAAAGTGGTATTTGATATCCACATGTTTGCAGCGTTGCCTACACACCGGGTTCTTCGCTAAAGCTATTGTCCCCTGGTTGTCCTCATAAACCACTGTTCTCTTGTATTCATATGAATCAATACCTCCCAGTAACTGTTCAACATAAATACATTCCTGGATGGCTAAAGCCAGAGCCATATACTCCGCCTCGCACGTAGAAAGTGCCATAGTAGCTTGTTTCTTGGCTTTCCAAGAGATAAGTGCACTTCCCCTGCTCATGCTCACACAGTAACCTGATGTGCTGCGTCTATCCGCAGTATCTGAAGCCCAGTCGGCATCACTATATGCCTGTAAGCCAAGCTTCTCGTCGCTCTTCCTGTAACAGAGCTGTTTGTCTGTGGTGCCCTTAAGGTAACGAAACACATGTTTTACTGTCACCCATTGCTCTTCAGTAGGCTCTGCAAAATGCTGAGATAGCTTGCTCACAACAAAACATAAATCTGGACGTGTACATGTAGCTAAGTATATTAGACTCCCGACCACCTCTCTGTACTTTTTCACATCTAACATTTTTGGTGCATCTTCTGAGTAGTCTAATTTCTGCTCACATGGGGTTTCTCTTACCCTGCACTCCTGCATATCAAAACGCTCCAATATTTTCTCAGAGTACCTTTGTTGTGAAACTGTTACACAGTTGGCGGACTGAGTGAAGTCCATCCCAAGAAAGCACTTTAACCTGCCCAGATCTTTCATCCTGAATTTTGTGGACAGCATCTTTTTCACTTTACTCAGCATCTCTGTGCTGCTTGATGCTATGATAAGATCATCTACCCAGGTTATAATGATCGTTTTCCCTTCCTTTGACTCCTTGGAGTACACACAATGGTCTGATTGGTTTTGTGTAAAACCATCACCTGTCAAACACTCGTGTAACAGTAAATTCCAATTGCGGCCAGACTGCTTGAGGCCGTAGATTGACTTCTCTAGTTTACACACTAGTTTTTCTCCCTTCTCAATATAACCCTCAGGTTGTTCCATGTATATGTCATAGTCTATGGGGGCATGAAGATAGGCCGTCTTTACATCCACCTGGTGTAAAATCAAGTCATACTGAGCCGCCTTCTGTAGAAGCACTCGAACACTTGTTAGGTTGGCTGTTGGCGAAAATGTCTCCCCATAATCCACCCCAGCTCTCTGGCTATATCCCTTTGCTACAAATCTAGCCTTGTACTTGTCGTGTCCGTCTATATCTGTCTTTATCGAATACACCCACCTTCCTCCCACTGTTTTCTTGCCCTCTGGCAATTTCGTAAGGGTGAATGTTTTGTTGTCTCTTAGAGACTCCATTTCCTCGTTCATTGCCCTGGACCACTTTTCTGATTCTGGCGATTCCATGGCCTCTTTAAAGGTCAGAGGGACACCGCACACTGCCCTCTATGCATAATCTATAGTAGTGAGTGAGCTGTCATCACTGTCACCCTGACTATAGTCAGTCAGATATCTCGGAGGGTTGCGTTCCCTTTGGGGGTACCTCCCACTGGCTGAGGCTTGTGATGTCACCCTTGGGTGCTCCTCGTCATCATCCTCGGGTGCTGACGGTGTACCGTCAGTCTGTACATTTTTCTGTACTCTGTTTTGGGTAAACTTCCCTTCTATGCATACTGCACACTCTTTGTCAGGTTTACACACTTTACCCTTTATATGCATACCATCAGTGATATCCTGTAGCTTTATGATATCGTCATACTTGCAGTGGCCCATTATCTCATGCCAAGTTTCTATATCATGGCTCACATGGCACTTTTCAACAACACATTCAGTTTGCAAATAGTACATTTTCCCCTGTACAAAAATGTCAAACCTGGTACCATCCGGTGACATCAGGGCACCTCTGCCCTCTTCGAAGAACACACTGGCTCCGTGTGCTGTCGCAGACTTCACAGAGAAGAGCTCTTGGGGGTACGATGGAATATATAGTGCGTTCCGCAGTGTCACTCTACACCGTCGCCCCTCACTGTCGAGCAGACATACCATAGTATCTCCCCTGCGCTGCACCACACCAAAGGTGCGCTTACCGTCCGCCAGCTCCATGCATTGTTTCTCTGGCTCGAACGAGCTGTCAAAGCTCTTGAACTTCTTCTTATCATTGACTATGTGGGAAGAAGCCCTACAGTCCACAATCATTCCTGGTTTGAACTGTTGCACTCTGAAGATGTAATTCTCTTCTTCCACAGTATTCCCCGGTCCCTGACCTCGACCTGCTCCGTGACCACCGCCGCCGCCGCCACCACCTTGCTCACGTGCACATCTGGCTCCATCAGCGCGGTCCTTCTTCTTGCACACTTTGTCCGTGTGACCCTTGATCCGGCAGAAGCTGCACCACACGCTGCGTGAACAGTCCGATTTCCGATGGCCTTTGTCACCGCATCGCCAGCACACCGTTTGATCATCTTCTCCCTCACAGCGTTTCACTGGCTTTTTCTTAGGCGCTGCGTGGGCCTTCATCACCCTCTCGGACGTCTCGTCCGATGCTGTAGCATTAGCTACATCTTCTGCCGCCTCAAAGTTTCTCAATTTGGCCTTAAATTGTCCCAATGTCAACTCACTGTCGCCATGTGTCACCATTAGAGTGAATGGCTTATATCTCTCAGGTAACCCCCTCATCACCATGGCCATCATTAGTCCCTCACTCGGTGCTTCTCCCGCCCCTTTGAGAGCCGTAATGATTTGTTCAGCTCGGATAATGTATTCGGTTATCGTCTCATTATCAGCTTTCTTTAGCCCAGTCAATGTTACATACAGAGTGACAATCCGGGGTCTGCCCTTACCAATGTAATGTTCCCGCAACACCCGTACCCTCTCTCTACCTTTGTCCTTCGTTTCTCTGAAGATCAGTCCCAAGCTTGTGTTGTCCAATAAAGGCGCCAATGCGCAGTAGGCGTCCGCGTTCCGCTCCTCGTCTAGGGCCTGCTCTTCCACTGTCAAAGGTCCCACGGGCTCGGTAAGAATGGTGGTTTTCAGCCCCACACCATGCATGCAACAGAGCATTCGCTCTTCCCACAGTTCATACTCATCGGCCTGTCCGTTGAATGTGGGCCACCTGCTCTTCTTTCGCTCCATCTCCCTAGGTAGCGTTAGCTTAGCTTAGCGTTTCGTTAGCTTCCCGATAGCTTCTCTCGATGCTAACTAGCTTCACACTTGCTAACTTGCTACTCCGTGCTAACCTGCGCGCATCCCGCCATCCGAGGTTATCACACTTCGTTCACTTCTTTTATCAAACTACTAAATAATCCAACGTTATCTGGGCCCATAACCTGTTAGAAGACTAGACTAATACTTTATGTCTATCTCTGCGCAGATGAAGTAGATTATTAAACCGTTATAAAGAATCGTACTGACTACCGAATTTCTGCTGGAGGGAAAAATGCAGCCTCCGTTTATTCGGTAGTATGGGGAGATGAAGAAAAAATGAACGGCGTCTCAGTGACGTAATCAATCCGCGCATGCAAGCGTAACACCGCCCACTTGTGGACGAACAAAGTCGTAAGCAAAATAATAGTACACAGTAACACATAGTCATACAAATACGCTGGTGTCATATCTCAACAACATGTCTTCAGATTACGGTGCTTCAGGAACAAATAACGAAGACTGCGGTTTCGCCAGCTAAACAGTAGCAACCATCTGTGTCGTCACACCTGTCTCTTCTATTTCAGTGCTGGGCGCCGTAGAGAAGATCACCGTCAGGGCACTGGACGACTCCAGCCTGGAGGTTAGATGGTCTGCCGTCACACGTCGCTCTCTGACTGGTTTCCTGGTAGAGTGGACGCCAGCGTCGGAGAGGGCCATTGAACGTCCGCAGTGGGAGAGGGCGAGCCACGAGGCCAGTCACGTGACCATCACCGGTGAGCTGGCCCATTAGCTACCATGAAAAGCAGGCAGATGGATGAGGAACGGGCTTTACCGTACCAGTATGGAAATCATGACTGGACCGTCCATCTGGAGGCTACTTATATTCGCCACTGGCTGTGTGGTCTCCTCAGTTTACCAGCTGTTTAGTTGGTATATAGTTGTCTAACTTGTGCTTTATTTATCCCACTCAATGCAGGGGAATATTTATCAGAAAGGATGTTAATATTTATATTACTGTGTTATTTACCAGTGCAGTTTTCTCATGTATCAAAGCACTACTTCCTTTGTCTATTTACATGAACTTGTTGGATATCTCATCACTTTTGTATCTATCTGCAGACTGTGTACTTTATACTGCACGCTCTGCAGAAGAATCCCTAGCATACTGGCAACATGCCTCTTTTATAGTGTAGGTGTTATTTATGCCTGGTCTATGAGAGTATTACACACCAGCTCAAATTTCTTGCACGCACTTGGTTAATAAAAGCAGTTATGGCTCTGATTAATTTCATCTTTTGAATATAAGTGCACATATACTACTTATACTTGTTCTTATAGTACTTGGAGGCGGTATGGTGGTGCAGTGGTTAGCGCGGTCACCTCACATTAAGAAGGTCCTGGGTTCGAGCCCCGGGGTAGTCCAACCTTGGTGGGTCGTCCCGGGTCGTCCTCTGTGTGGAGTTTGCATGTTCTCCCCCTGTCCGCGTGGGTTTCCTCCGGGTGCTCCGGTTTCCTCCCACAGTCCAAAGACATGTAGGTCAGGTGACTTGGCTGTACTAAAGTGTCCCTAGGTGTGGGCCCTGTGATGACCTGGCGGCCTGTCCAGGGTGTCTCCCCGCCTGCCGCCCAGTGACTGCTGGGATAGCAGGATAAGCGGTTTGGGTAATGGATGGATGGGTGGAGTATATAAGTGTCAGTCCTTCAGGGAATTTCAAGAGGGGCCTTTCTGTCACATAGTTACAGATGGAAAGTACCCAGGACGGGAGTAGGGAACATAGTCTTAGTTTGAAAGCCATCCTCTAACACTCATTTGGAAATATCAGTCAATAAAAATATCGTATGAAGCATCAAAAGGGGGGTATATCCTAGCCATTGTATGTTACTGTGCATCAGTAACGAATCGCATGCCACTGTTTATGAGTCACACACTGCGTCACATCGCATGCAGTTGATTGTGTGTTTTCTTGCACCTTATGTGCATCAACCTGCACCTTGTTAGCAATGCAAATCACAGCGTGGTCTGTGCACCGGAGTCCCCGGTAGAAATATCGCCTGCTCGTTCTTTACTATGGGGTCGTGATCCTAATTTCTGATTGCAGATTTGCTGCCAAATGTGCGCTACATTGTGAGCGTATGGCCCGAGTTCGGCAACGAGAGCGGCGGGGTGATTTCAACACAGACTTACACCAGAGAAGGGGGTAATGTATATTCAGTATTTAGTCAGTAGGATTAAAGTGACTCCGATCAACTGTGTCATCTTCAACGTGACCTACACTACCGTTCAAAAGTTTGGGATCACATTGAAATGTCCATATTTTTGAAGGAAAAGCACTGTACTTTTCAATGAAGATAACTTTAAACTAGTCTTAACTTTAAAGAAATACACTCTATACATTGCTAATGTGGTAAATGACTATTCTAGCTGCAAATGTCTGGTTTTTGGTGCAATATCTACATAGGTGTATAGAGGCCCATTTCAAGCAACTATCACTCCAGTGTTCTAATGGTACAATGTGTTTGCTCATTGGCTCAGAAGGCTAATTGATGATTAGAAAACCCTTGTGCAATCATGTTCACACATCTGAAAACAGTTTAGCTCGTTACAGAAGCTACAAAACTGACCTTCCTTTGAGCAGATTGAGTTTCTGGAGCATCACATTTGTGGGGTCAATTAAACGCTCAAAATGGCCAGAAAAAGAGAACTTTCATCTGAAACTCGACACTCTATTCTTGTTCTTAGAAATGAAGGCTATTCCATGCGAGAAATTGCTAAGAAATTGAAGATTTCCTACACCGGTGTGTACTACTCCCTTCAGAGGACAGCACAAACAGGCTCTAACCAGAGTAGAAAAAGAAGTGGGAGGCCGCGTTGCACAACTGAGCAAGAAGATAAGTACATTAGAGTCTCTAGTTTGAGAAACAGACACCTCACAGGTCCCCAACTGGCATCTTCATTAAATAGTACCCGCAAAACACCAGTGTCAACATCTACAGTGAAGAGGCGGCTGCGGGATTCTGGGCTTCAGGGCAGAGTGGCAAAGAAAAAGCCATATCTGAGACTGACCAATAAAAGAAAAAGATTAAGATGGGCAAAAGAACACAGACATTGGACAGAGGAAGACTGGAAAAAAGTGTTGTGGACGGATGAATCCAAGTGTGAGGTGTTTGGATCACAAAGAAGAACGTTTGTGAGACGCAGAACAAATGAAAAGATGCTGGAAGAATGCCTGACGCCATCTGTTAAGCATTGTGGAGGTAATGTGATGGTCTGGGGTTGCTTTGGTGCTGGTAAGGTCGGAGATTTGTACAGGGTAAAAGGGATTCTGAATAAGGAAGGCTATCACTCCATTTTGCAACGCCATGCCATACCCAGTGGACAGCGCTTGATTGGAGCCAATTTCATCCTACAACAGGACAATGACCCTAAACACACCTCCAAATTGTGCAAGAACTATTTAGAGCAGAAGCAGGCAGCTGGTATTCTATCGGTAATGGAGTGGCCAGCGCAGTCACCAGATCTGAACCCCATTGAGCTGTTGTGGGAGCAGCTTGACTGTATGGTACGCAAGAAGTGCCCATCCAACCAATCCAACTTGTGGGAGCTGCTTCTGGAAGCGTGGGGTGCAATTTCTCCAGATTACCTCAACAAATTAACAGCTAGAATGCCAAAGGTCTGCAATGCTGTAATTGCTGCAAATGGAGGATTCTTTGACGAAAGCAAAGTTTGATGTAAAAAAAATCTTATTTCAAATACAAATCATTATTTCTAACCTTGTCAATGTCTTGACTCTATTTTCTATTCATTTCACAACATATGGTGGTGAATAAGTGTGACTTTTCATGGAAAACACAAAATTGTTTGGGTGATCCCAAACTTTTGAACGGTAGTGTATGTTCATTTGTTTAATCATAGAATATATTGCATTGTTTATTCTGGCACGGCACGGCGGCGCAGTGGGTAGCGCGGTCGCCTCGCAGCAAGAAGGTCCTGGGTTCGAGCCCCGGGGTAGTCCAACCTTGGGGGTCGTCCTTTGTGTGGAGTTTGCGTGTTCTCCCCGTGTCTGCGTGGGTTTCCTCCGGGGGATCCGATTTCCTCCCACAGTCCAAAGACATGTAGGTCAGGTGAATCAGTCATACTAAATTGTCCCTGTGTGTGTGTGTGTGTGTGTGTGTGTGTGTGTGTGTGTGTGTGTGTGTGTGTGTGTGTGTGTGTGTGTGTGTGTGTGTGTGTGTGTGTGTGTGTGTGTGTGTGTGTGATGGCCTGTCCAGGGTGTCTCCCTGCCTGCCGCCCAATGACCGCTGGGATAGGCTCCAGCATTCCCACGACCCTGCAAGCAGGATAAGCAGTTCGGATAATGGATAGATGGATAGATGGATAGTGTTCACATTTAAATGAGGAGAGAAGAGATCCAGAAGAATGTTGTCGCTATCTCTTACTTCAGATCAGTTGAGAAAGTATGAAATAATTGGGGACCATTTAGTCAAAGACACATCTGTCTTTAATTGCAGCCTTGCAGTTATGTTTCCCATGTAACAGACATCCGTAACCTTCTCCCTCCGTGGTGTTACCGTGGGGGCTGCGGCCTCAGCCACGAGACTGTGGTCATCTCCTTGGCGATTAGAAGAAGGCGTCTCAGTAGAGATGATGTCTGATTTTTTGTCTTCTGGTAATATTCCTAATAAATAGCAAGATGGTTGTTAGGACAGTTCCATATCTAAACATTTTTTTTAATTTCACTTTGCACATTTTTCCATTATTCCGATAGTTTTGGACAGTCCCAAAATATGTGTGTATGGTCCCCTGTCAGGCCACGGCCCCTCCAGAACTGAGCCGAGGTGCCACCACATTTCGATGTGACACAAGAGGGGTCCTGAAAAATCTCCTCTTAACTTTCCATTCAAATTCCTTCCAAATGGGGCGACTGCCAGCTTCAGGCATTACATCATTATAAAGCAGAGTTTGGATTCAGTGGGGGGTTATGGGAAATGAAGACACTCACTCGATATGGAAATGTGTGTATGTAGTGAACACTGGAGTAGCGAGTTTTGAAGACAGAAGGGGGCTTCAAAATAAAAGTACTCGGCTAGTCCAGGTGACAATTGTCCATGCTGATGTAATCTGTAGACTGAGCAGTATTTATTTCATCCGTTCCCTGTCAATCTCTTCTCCCTCTTTGACTTCTGTTGCTACGTCGCCTTCTCTCCTTTGGTTTGACCCTCCAGTGCCCTCTATTGGCCCCAGGCTGGAAGTGCAGGAGCAGGACAGCAGTACGGTCCTCCTGATATGGAAGCCCCCGCCTGTAGAACAACGGCACGGCTTTATCACCCAATACAGTGTCTACTGTGAGAGAGAGAGCATCACACGTGGGTACACAAACACACAAACAGACACACACACACACGCATGTGAGCGCACGCACACCCACACACGTGTGTCGTGTGCACAGAGGTACTCTGGCAAAATTCAATTCCTGATTAATCCCATTTCCTGAGGTATATTGTAGGTGTGTATTACCACATTGAATCTCTATCATGAATCAGGAACATTTGTTTGTCGTTTCCCCCAGCCCACCCACATATCACATTTAAAAAAAAAATTCACTGTCCAAGAGGGGGAACGCCAGCCACGATGACTGTCAGACCTGCCGTCTGCATGGGCTAGCAATTAGCTTAGCCTGCCCTGCTTCCATGTTCTGTCAGACCGCCCTCGGCAGGGCCGTGGTCCCTGGGCCCTCTGGAGGCAGCAGACCAAGCTCTCCCAGCCGATCCAGCGCCAGCTCTCCCAGCCATCAGACGAAGACACAAACCCAGATGCGGACAAAGACACTGCATGGGAGGCACTGAGTGAGGCCGCCGCAAACGCGAGTTCGCGCCGCCATCTGTCTTGAGTTCATTTGTCTTGCAGCCACACGAAGGGATGTTTTTGCTCACCCACTTTCAAAATGGAAACGTACGAGCAGGGGAGGGCCAGGAGAGGTCATGTAATTGTCCAGGGATCAGGTTATTTCTGGCAACCATGATGTAACACCCACAGTTACGCTTCTGTGAACCCAAGGCTCCACAGTTGATTGCTTTAGAGTAGACCACCTCTCTGCCTCCCCCCTTTCGTGGCATCTTGTATATCCTCCTATTTCCCTGAAAAAAAAAAACAGTTTAGCATCTGGGTGGCGTGGCGGGCTATTGCATTGCCTACCAACACGGATCGCCAGTTCGAATCCCCGTGTTATCTGCGGCTTGGTCAGGCGTCACTACAAAACACAACTGGCCGTGTCTTCTGGTGGGAGGCCGGATGTGGGTATGTGTCCTGGTCACTGCACTAGTGCCTACTCTGGTCGGTCGCGGCGCCTGTTCGGGGGGAGGGGGAACTTGGGGGGATAGCGTGATCTTCCCACGCGCTACGTCCCCCTGGTGAAACTCCTCATTGTCAGGTGAAAAGACGCGGCTGGCGACTCCACGTGTATGGGAGGAGGCATGTGGTAGTCTGCAGCCCTCCCCGGATCAGCAGAGGGGGTGGAGCAGTGACCGGGACGACTCAGAAGAGTGGGGTAAATGGCATAGTACAATTGGGGAGAAAAAGGGTAAAAAAAATCCCCTCCCCTAAAAGAAAAAAATGCATCTAAATGTGTGCAAGGAAATAAAAACAATCAATAAAGTTTAAAAAAAAAACTAAGATGGCACATGAAGATGTGCTCCGACATCTGTGTCACCTAAAGTGGTGAGGAGCAAAGCAGTTTTTTTAAGCTCCATGTGATTTTATTTATTTATGTATTTTTTACCCGCGGTGTAGGTGAGGTGTACAGGGTGGCCGGGAATAAGCAGCGTCATCGCCTGACTGGTCTCTCTGGGCTCTATAGGATCTACATGACGGCTCACACCGTGGCAGGAGAGGGAGCAGCCGGACCAGCTCTCTTAGTCACCGTTGGTAAGAACCCGCTGGCTGGCGACTGAGGTCCAATATGCTGATGTCAGTCTGGATGAATTAAACTACTGCAATAAACATACATACGCCTGATCTGTGTGTGTGTGTGTGTGTGTGTGTGTGTGTGTGTGTGTGTGTGTGTGTGTGTGTGTGTGTGTGTGGTAGCGGAAGCCTATTCTTTGAGGACAATCCTGTTTCGCATCATCCCTCTGGTGTTTATTGCAGTGATGCTCCTCATCCTTGTTGCCTTTGGACTGAGGTGAGTCAACTTCACCATTCACCATGACCGTCACCAGGAGGGACCGAAGCCACGTTAATCAACAAACACAGTATATGTGTGCTCATGTTTGTCTCGCGAGAGCGCCGCCGAGTCTTCTCTCAAATGAACTTTTATTTTAGGCATCCGCGTAGCGTAGTGGACTATTCCGTTGCCTACCAACGCGGGGATCGCCGTTCGAATCCCCATGTTACCTCCGGCTTAGTCGAGCGTCCTTACAGACGCAATTGGCCGTGTCTGCGGGTGGGACGCCGGATGTGGGTATGTGTCCTGATCGCTGCACTAGCGCCTTCTCTGGTCGGTCGGGGCGTCTGTTCAAGGAGGAGGGGGAACTGGGGGGAATAGTGTGATCCTCCCACACGCTACGTCCCCCTGGTGAAACTCCTCACTGTCAGGTGAAAAGAAGCGGCTGGCGACTCCACGTGTATGGGAGGAGGCATGTGGTAGTCTGCAGCCCTCCCCGGATCAGCAGAGGGGGTGGAGCAGTAACCGAGACGAATCAGAAGAGTGGGGTAATTGGCTGGGTACAATTGGGGAGAAAAAGTGAGGGGGGGGACTTTTATTCTTAGCTGGTACAGTCGGAGCAGATGACGTCATCATGAACACACTGCTTTATTTTGATATAGTTACACACATCCTGACCTGAGGGCAGTTCAGTATTGCTGCTCAGTGAGAAGGAAAGTATACTGAGTAAAAGGTATTGTGTTGTTGTGAATAATAATTATAAAATAAAGTCATGTCAGTTTTATTTGTATAGCCCAATATCACAAATTATAAATTGCCTTAGGGGGCTTCACAGCAACACAACATTCTGTCCTTAGGATGGCAACTAATTGTAGGCCAAGGCAAAAAGACGAGTTTTAAGTTTGGATTTAAAGGACTCAGAAGACACTGACTGTCTAATGACAGCAGGTAGGTTATTCCACAAGAACGGGGCCCGATAGGAAAAGGCCCTGCCACCAGCTGACTTATTTTATTTAACTGTGGGTACACAAAGGGGCCCTGTATTTTGAGAACGAAGAGCTCGAGATGGAATGTACGGTTTAAGGAGATCAGACAGGTAAGATGGGGGCAAGTCCATTCAGGATTTTATAAGTCAGCAGAGGCACCTTGATGTCTGATCTAACATGGATAGGAAGCCAATGAAGGGAGGCAAGAATTGGTGTAATATGGGCAAATTTCCTAGATTTAGTTAGGATTCTAGCAGCAGCATTCTGAACCATCTGAAGACTTTTAGTACTAGAATGTGGCAGACCTGAGAACAGAACATTACAGTAATCAAGTCTGGATGAAACAAATGTATGTATTAAGAGTCTCTGCGTCAGCCATAGACAGGAAAGACCAGATTTTAGCCATGTTATGTAAGTGAAAAAAAGGCAGTCGTGATGATTTCTTTAATGTGCTTATCAACGCAAAGGCTGGGATCAAACGTAGCACCAAGATTTTTGGCTGCCACACTTTGTTACAATCACTGAGTTGTCGATTGTTATTGTTACTTGATCAAATTGGTGTCTGTGTCTAGCGGGGCCAATGACCAGCATCTCGGTCTTATCCGACTTTAAAAGCAGAAAGTTTAGTGACATCCAGTTTTTCACAGCAACCAAGCAGGCCTCTAAATTAATCATTTGAGTATGATCATCAGCCCTTATAGGCACATACAGCTGAGTATCATCAGCATAGCAATGGAAATTTATTCCATAACTGCGTATAATGTGGCCAAGAGGTGAAATATAAAGAGAGAAAAGTAGAGGGCCAAGAACTGAGCCCTGAGGTACACCATATTTAACGTCAGTGAATTTTGATGTAATATTACTATAGCAGACACAATGTGTTCTTCCAGATAAGTAGGACTTAATCCAAGAGAGAGCTAAGCCAGAGACACCAAAATTACAATTTAATCTGTCAAATAGTATACAGTGATCAATGGTGTCAAAGGCTGCATTGAGATCCAGGAGTAGAAGCACAGAAGTGGTTCTACTACTAAGAAATAATGATAAATCATAACAATATCATCAATAATCACAATAATGTACTATTATGTATACTATATATGTACTATGTAGTGACTGGGGGAGGTGGTCACTCCGACTGTCAGTGGCGCCGCGCTGGGGGATCGCAGGGGCTCATGGGACTGTTAATGTTTGGGTTGTAATTGTTATTTATGTGTTCAAATATTGTGTTCATGTTTTGATTGTTGTTGTTGTTGTTTGGATGTTTGACTCGGACTGGAAAGACAACCGGGTTGACTGACTGACTGACTGACTGACTGTAGGACCGTGACTCAGGCTTGTGTGTTCAGTGATGACCTTGTTTCGGGGAGCCATTGTCAGCAACTATTGGGGAGGAGCAGAATAAAGGTGCGTTCCTGTGGTCATGCGGTGCAGGCCTCCTTGCCCTTTGCTTCTCCTTTCCCGACAGTTCCTTTCAGTTCTGATGGGGTGTTAAAATGACATACCACTCTCAGGGTCGTGCGGTGTATGGGACACGAGAATTGCGAATAAGAGATCTCTATCTCTCCATTCTTCCACATCTGCTTGCCACATATATAGTACATACATGTACTATATAAATGTATTGATTATTATTATTATTATTATTATTAATAATAATAATATAATTATGACCAAGAGCTGAAGTGCACGATGCTGGCTGAATATTATTCCCTATTCCCCACCTTCCTCTCAGGCTTCACTTCCATTCACTCCCCATCATTGATTTGAAAAAACTTGACTTGATGCAAACTCGCTAAAGGTTTCTTGCACCGCCGTTTGTTTTGACATCTATACCATAAGATAGGTTGTACACAGATGGGGGGGGGGGTTAGTCAATCATACCAAAAAGTTCACCCTCACTTGCTGTAACCCCAAACAATGTAACAATCTTCACTGTCCTTGAGCAAGGCACTGAACCCCTAACTGCTCCTGATGAGCAGGTTGGCGCCTTGCATGGCAGCCTCCACCATCCGTGTATGAATGTGTGTGTGTGAATGGGTGAATGTGAGGCCTACATTGTGAAGCTTTGAGTGGTCGGTAGACTAGGAAAGCGCTGTATAAATGCAGTCCATTTACCACATACATCTTACCGTGCTTCTGCTCTCCAGGCCAGGTTTCTCTATATAGGCCTACAGCACCAGACAGACACACATCACTTGGCTTTAAAGGTTTTAACTGCATGTACATAATGCTACCAGAGAGGAATCAGAGGCATGTAGGGTACTCGCAAGTAATAACTAGAACCAGTCTGTGTAGCAGACGTGTTCAGTGAGAGCCACCTTCCTTTCCATAAGACATGCTATGTATTTAAAAGTGGACAGAAATATAACCTACAGGGGGCACTCAGTGAGAAATCTAGCTAAACAGAGCCGTTATAAAACAGTTTTACAAATACCTCAAGGACAAATTGAACAAGTTTAGTTAGGAAATTCTTGCTATTCCAGATATAATAAACTTATTTTTTTTGTGTTTTCCCATCACGTGGCAAGTGCCTGACAAAGAATAGAATAGAAAAACTTTTATTTTCCCCCGGAGGGGACCTTCAGTTGTAGTAGCCAGCAATAAAAAAGCAGACTATATGAAACTGATAAGTGATAATAACAATAATAATAATCATCATCGTTATCATAATAACAAAAGGCCGGCACGGTGGCGCAGTGGTTAGCGCGGTCGCCTCACAGCAAGAAGGCCCCGGGGATCTGGACTGGGTCGGACTCGGCCACCCAAATCCGTGATCTGGACCGGGTCGTCCTCTGTGTGGAGTTTGCATGCTCTCCCCATGTCTGCGTAGGTTTCCTCCGGGTGCTCCAGTTTCCTCCCACAGTCCAGTGACATGTAGGTCAGGTGACTCAGCCGTACTAAATTGTCCCTAGGTGTGTGTGTGTGTGTGGGCGTGTGTGTGTGTGTGTGTGTGTGTGTGTGGGCCCTGTGTGATGGTCTGGCGGCCTGTCCAGGGTGTTTCCTCGACTGCTGCCCAATGACTGCTGGGATAGGCTCCAGCATCCCCGTGACCCTGAGAGCAGGATAAGCGGTTTGGATGATGGATGGATGGTTGGAATAATAACAAAAGTCAAAAGATCAATAAAAATGAATAAAAGTCCAATATTTTGAAGGACACACACACACACACACATGCGGTTTAACACATCTGGCCGACTCCTCAGACGGATGTGTGGCCTCCGCTCTGTGGCTCTTCTTCTTGCAAAGGCATGAATGATGATGATGATGAAGACAGAAGTGTCTTTCTGAATTGACGTTTTTGTTCCTCAGGATAAAGAAGAGTGTTTGGCCTTGGGTTCCCGATCCTGCCCTCAGCAGCCTGTCGGCCTGGTTTCCCACTGCCATGAAACCCATCAGTGAGAAGATAAACTCCGGAGGGGCGGAGCACACCTCCACCTGTACACTCACTCAGCCACTCCACAATTACACGGATTACCAAAACTATGTTTACTGTCCAATCTAAGCGAATCAGAGGTGGGAGAGGGAGCACAGCTATGGGCATGCGTAGCTGCAGAACAACACTACTATGTAAGACATGCTTGTTGAACCTTCGTCCTCCTGTTGGAACCAATAATGCAAAGAGTCGCAGCTCCTCTGCGTTCACACACAGACAAAGCATTTAAGTACGTTCTGAATCTCTGTTTTGACCGTCTCAGTCCAGATTTTGGTTCAACATCAAAAATCAGTGAAATGGGGCGATGACATGTCTTCACCCCCACAATCGCTGTGCTCGGGCAGCTCCTTGTTTGGGTTGACATGCTGACTGAGCCGGCGCTTGAGTCTGAACATGCCACGTGCCTTCATAACATGAGGGAGGGGCAACAGAACATTTAAGGGGTACATACCATTCCCATGCCATCAAACTGAACAACTGGGGGCTGCTTTATAAACAGTCCAAGTGAGGCGTGCTTTATGGGGTATTTGAAAGTTTGCTCTGCCATTTATGGCAATATGAGTTGTGTGAGTTCTGTACCAGGACATTTAATACCCAAATCCGCAGAAAATCCACTTGGAAAATCTAATTTTTTCCCCCAAGTAATCCACTCTGTGCATAACTGTAGTCCACCGACTTCCGGTTTCCACTGCAGCGGTCATACCAGTTTCCTGTTTGTTGGCGCGGGCTATTGACAATGACATATTTTTCGCGATGCCTGCCAGATTGATCATGGTTAAATGTCAACCACCTCGTTTACACGTGGTTTTAAAATGCGTTTTTTTGCGACTGGATCACAAGTGGACGGCGCTAAACACAAGTGTAAACGACCACCAAAACGTTTTGTGAACCGGTTAATCAGACCACTTGCCGGGGTGGTCTGGGACGCATTCGACCACATGTGTTTTGTAGTGTAATCGCTGATGCGTCCTGATGCGTCCCCGACAAGGACGTAACAGGAAAATACGTCATCAATGCAGTATGTGGTGGTTGTTTTGGTAACAGCGCGCCAACTTTCGAAAAAATGGAGAGAGAGGAGGGTGTAGGTGGTTGGAGTACAAGTGAAACGGGACGCCTGACCTCCATCTGGGCAGAAGAGTCAGTCCTGTCATCTCAACACCTTCAACAGTCCGTACAAACATCTTCACACATTAGCTGCTGTTTTCACAGCTAGTCGGCAAATTTGGCGCTTGTCTGAGGTCCTTCGGCTTTGTAGCGGAAGTGACGTAGACAATAACGAAATCGCCTTCTTGGGAGTAATGAAATCTGATCACAAGTGGCCAGCAGGACGCATTTGGAGACGCGTGATAGACACGGGTGTAAGCGGCGATGTGTCTCGCTGTCCACTTGTGATCCGATCGCCCAGAACGCATTTTATACCCCAGTGTAAACAGGGTGAACACACGCACACAACTGTCGACGAACGTTTCACCCGCACCTACCAGCACGGGGGAAACGTTTCAAGTTGTACTGTATATCAAGTTACGTCCACAGCTATGTGGATGGTCCGTACAACTTGAAACTTTCCCCCCGTCTGCTGGTGGGTGTAGGTGAAAGTGTGTGGACAGTTGTGTGCATGTGGTTGACATTTGTCCGTGGTGAATCTTGCAGGCATCGCGAAAAATATGTCATTGTCAGTAGCACGAGCCAACAAACAGGAAGCTGGTATGACCGCTGCCGTAGATACCGGAAGTCATTGGACTACAGTTATGCACAGAGCCGATTCTCTATGGAGGCGCTGTGGCTTAGTTCAATCCCAGCCCTTCTCCGTGCGCGTGCGCGTTTCCCTGTGTTCACGTGGGTTTCCGCTGGGGGTGCTACTTTTTTTCCAGCAGTCAAAAGACGTCCATGTTAAGGGAACAAAAATATCTAAATTGCTCATAAGCATGAATGGAGTGTGTGTGAGTGAGCGAGTATATATGGGCCATGCGATGGACTGGCGGCCGGTAAAGGTTGTCCCCCTGTCTTCCGCCCAGTGCATGCTGGGATAGCTTCCAGCTTTGGCTCAGTGAAGTTTATTTAATGAATGAGGCTTGTGCATTGACTTTTGTTTGTCTCTTGGTATAAGCAGGGCAGCCGTGGATGTACTCAAGTCTAATATATTAGGACTTTATGGGTTGGAGGAATAATATTAACCTGAATTGTATGTTGCCAGGGCAACATTTAATTATATCCATCACTGTGAGCCTTGCTTTCCCCTACAGATGGGGAATACTGTAATATAGCTGTGGGTGAGATACTGCATTCATTTTTTTCGAATCTCTAATTGTTCACAATTTCATGTTTATGTTGTGTTATTGGTTTTGGATGTGACAAGATAGGAAATTATTTTCTCTTTCGTAATTTTTTTGTTTTGTAATTTTCTCTTCTTTTTTAATGTTCAATTTTTGTAATTTTGTCATTTGTAATATTGGGCTGCACAAATAAAATTGATTTGACCTGACTTGACTTGACTTATGTTACCACCAGGGGGCAGAATTTCTCAGATTTAAAATATATTCCTGCACTATTAAACCGGCCCTGCTAACTGGATATTCATTCTGTGTCTTTGGTTGGGTTTTTATCAGATTTAGGATCAAAATCCGGATCAGGATGGGTTGACTGGGTTTACACGCACCAGGAATGCGTCATAGGAGGGCTGCTCTTATGACGCATTCATAAGAAAACATCACAGCGGCCCGTTTCAAAGAGGAAAAAGGCGAAGAAGTAGAAATGACCATGAAGTACTTGAGTAATACCAGATTGAATTTGGTAGCTGTATTACGTCATTGCAGTGGGTGTCACGTTTTTATGTTGGCCGTAGCGTAAATTACCATATCTAATGAACTTAATGCAGCGTGATTAGGATTTTTTTTTCTTTTTTTGCAGTGCACCTAAACCGACACGTGCAAATGTCAACCATCACACACAGGTTTTGTTTTTAGTCCTGCTGGGTGTTCACACACCAACCCATCACAACAACCCAAGGGTTGAAGTGGGGAAGTTTAGTCGCCAACAACCCATCGGTTGCAGTTTAACGTCGTCCCCTGGACCAATCACACGCAACCACAAGCAGTAGATAATCTGGGCCTTTTCAAGGCTTCCTGGTTGGCTGAATAAGGACGCTGTTGAAGAAGATCAGGAGGTGTTTGTCCTATGGACAGGCTGCATGCACACTGCGCACACAGCCATGGCGGTGACGGAGGGCACGCAGGCGGCGAGCCATGGCCTCCGCTGTGTGTTCATGGGGAGCATGGAAGGACCCTGGCTTGACCGGCGAAACTAGCTCCCTGACCGGCAGCCATGCTGGCTTTAAGTCGGGCAAACTCTACATTCCCAGCAGGCCTCGGAAAGGTCTCTTCTTTATGTACGGCTGGTGGCTTTGCTGTTCTCTGAGACTTTAATGAACGGATGGGATGGATGACCAACCTGACCCCCCCCCCCCCACACACACACACCTGCCTGTAAATGTGAGGGCATGATTAATGTACATAGCCTACAGGGCTAATGATGCATTTATACCCCTGTCTTGTTTTAACAGTCAGCTTTCAACTCCCAGCCTTCAACTTCAACCGTGACTAACTGAACCTCTCTCTCTCTTCCCCCCTCTCCCTCTCCCTCTCTCTCTCCTCA